>NC_048305.1:75233352-75287502 GCF_013100865.1 Trachemys scripta elegans | reverse complement strand
GGGCGGGGCCAGGACCCCATGGAGGGTCCTCTTTTTTTATTTGTTAAGTATGGTAACCCTACCTTTGACCCATCTTCCTCTTTTTTTTTTTTTTAATTCTCCCTGCACAGGAATCAAACTCAGATACAGTTCCTGAACTCTCTTGAATACGATATTGGTCCCTCTTAGTGCCCCAAGGGTATTAGCCACCTCAAGGTGGATGGGGAGGAGGGGCGTGCATGCTGTATCCTCCTAAGAGGTAGTCATGCACCATGTATATTCCCCTACCTCTCTCCCACCATGCTCCAGAAGGATTGTGCTTCACTTAAGCACATTAGCATCCTTCTGCTTCTTAATCACTGTGTCTTGCTTTGCAATAAAACTATAAAAAAACCCTACTGTATGTGCATGAGGCTGAGTTATAACTTTTAGCCTCTGCCCCACACTGAGGACAATTCAGGAAGGGATTATTCTAAAAGCTATAACTGAGCATTGGGTATACAATAGAGGTTTTTTGTAACTTTACTGCAAAGCAAGACACAGCAATTAAAGAAGCAAAGGAGCTCTTGTGCTTGAGATGTTCTGAGATTCAGGAGATCTGGATTCTGTTCCTGAATCTTGCCTGTGAACTTCATCTCTCTTCCTCATTTGTAAAATGAGTATAATGTTTACCTCATATTTATCTTCACAACATCCTTATATCAGTGTTTGAGAGATGCTCAGATACTACAGTGATGGCGGCCATAGAAATACCAAGAGAGTGAACCTTACAGGTCATGATGAAATATTTGCAACAAACGTGACATTTAATTTACTCCTGTGCTAGTCATTAGTCTCTGGCAATAACTACTTGCACAGCCACACTGTTTTGTCTGAATCTATTACCACCGCTTTGGATGAACAGTAACACAAGAATTTTTTAAAAAAAGTTAATTTGTAAAGAAACTGATTTGAATAATAAATAAAACCTAGTTTCTAATGATTTAATAATTGTTTGGGGGTACTGGCCATGGTGACACATAATGTGACCACTTGTATTACAAATAAATCCTAGTCAAATGAATATAAATATATTCTGGTACTATTCAATTGGCTTGGATTTGCTTTAGAAACTACCAGTAGATAAAAAGAAATTGGTTGTGGCTTTCTGGCTCCTGGTTCTGTTTCTTGCTCTGCTGCTGACTCAGTGTGGACAAATAAGGTAAATGTTTAAACTTTTCACTGCATAAAATGGGAAAATAACATTCAGTCTTAATTCATATGTTTGGATGTAAGGTGCCATATAAGTGCAAAGTGCCATTAACATTATTTATTATATACTGTCTTACAGGAAGCTCGTGCAAACTGTTTGGCAGAAGAACTGGGTGCTGCCCAAGCACGTGAAGCTCAGTTACAAGCAAAAATGCAAGCAGAGATAAAAAAGCTTTCATCAGAAATAGACTCATTAAAGGATGCTTATGAGCAGGAGGTAAAAGATAAAACTGAACTGATCCTAGCATTTTTACTGTATGGTGCTACATGGGTGTTTTCCTCCACTCAGTCCAGACTACCTACAGCCTCTCCATGCAAATATCAAAGGCAGTTGAAATTTGTCCCAGGCCCCTGTGGCTTGGCCATGTCCTTTCTCCCAGTCTTCTGCATCCATCAGTGCAGACAGAGCAGCAATTTGGCACTCCCACCGTACTTGTGCTCAACAGTTTATTTTAGAACAGTAGTGAATGATCATCCAACCACCAATGCACACATTATTTCCAACTTTTTCTATCCATCTTGGGGCATTTTCTGAATGGTACCACTTATGGAACTGCTGAGTAGCCACTTTCTCCCCCTCATATTGGAGTAAGCAAAAGAAAAACCTAAGCTAAAATGGTATTCCATTAGAGAATAAGCATTCTCTGGAGCTGCAGATGGGGAACTTTGCCACAACTGCTCCCAATCTGGTGATCCTTGCTCAGCCAGGGGAAGAGGTTCTGAGTCTGGAAGGCAGGTTTTGGCCTCTGTTCCTTGGCATATGAGCTGAGACTCCCCTGGAGATGCCTCCAAAACCAAGTAAGTCCTTTTCAGTACTCAACAGGCAGGTCTATCTAAGTTCCCAAGGAAGTCTTCACGGGTATTCAGGATATCCCCTCAAACCCTAAGGCCTAGCCCTGGTCTAAAAGGGAAATCTGAATGGGATCCCTTCTCACATACTTTAATGAGTAATTGAGTCATTGGTGAAAGAATCCAACATACTATCAGACTTCTACAGCTTTTGGGAATAAGAAGTGAATTCTTATGAAGACATTTGCTTGCAATATCTCTCAAAATATATTTTTGATAAAGGGGAAGATTTAAAGACCCTCAGTTAGACTAGACCTTACAATTGAAAAGCCTTAACCAGAAAAAGGGGATACTGTTTCCAGAAAGGAAGATCCTCTCCCCCCCCCTCCCCCCGCAAAGTCCAAAGAAAAGTAAAGAATCCAAAGCACGCACACACACACAAAAACCCACTAAGAAAAAGTCCAAGAGACCAACTAGGGCCTCTCTCCCTTTCCTCCTATTCTCTCTTCTGGGAAGCATGGTACAAAAACCAAAGATAATACTCATCACTCCTAATTGTCAGGGAAGGCTGTTTTCTCTTTACAGGGCCTACCCAGTACATCTTCCCTGCCAGCAGGATCTCCTATCACAGGGTCTGTTCTGACATCCAAAACCCAACTTAATTGACCCTGACAGCCTGTGTATTAAAAATCTAACCCGGATGAATACTCTTCCAAGGTGATTAAATACTGTCGTCCTCTCCTACAGCCCATCCACCTGGTCTACCTACACAAGTCTGGACAAAGTGCTCTTGGTAGTTGTTAAGAAACAGAAATTAACTCAAAGAAACGAGGCATTTCAGTTCATTTAGATTTTCTTCTTCGATAGTCTGGACTTGAGTCTTAATTGCTTCACCGTGATGTCTCAGATCTTGAGATTTGACAGTGTTATAAATACAGGCTTATTCAAATCACTAGTGGACCATCTCTGGGGGTCAAGTTTTGTGAACCTATCCAAAACATCAGACAGATCTGTGCTTCTGGAATTCACTCTCAAGACTATAAGCCCTTGCACCTCACCCCTTTTAGCTAGAGACATCAGTCTCTTTATCATTCTTACCTAATAAAAACTGCTTCCTAATAGGAATCACATCAATAAGGCAAGTCTCAGAAATCTGTCTTACTAAGATATAAACCCTGCTACATATTCCATAAGGACAAGATTGTGTTTTATACTCACAAATCATTCTTAGCCTGAGGCAATACAGGCTTTCATACCACACAGGAAGTCACACTGCCATCACTTTTGCCCAAACCCCAACACCAGAAAGAGAAAACATGGCACAAAATTGATGTGAGGAAAGCAATGAAGATATACTTGAAGTGAAAAAACCAATTCAGGAAATCATCCTCTATGTCCTTTCATCACAAATTTCTCAATTTAAAAAAAAAAAAAATTAATTCCACTGTTGCAATATGAATAAAATATGGCATCACAGAAACATTCTCAGCAATAGGGAAAGCTATTTTAGAGAGGATCTGAGCCCAGTCAAAACTTTCTATGGCTGCTGCTTGGTCTGAAAGAATATCAACCACCATAAAAGAATCAATTAATACCTCCATTAATACGGCTGTCAGATACTGCAAACTGATTTGATATTCCACAGAGCCACCCTTTGGCAAGAAGCTGCCCAAGTGGGGATTCCTAAATAATCTGTTTTACTATGTTTGAGGAAAGGGATTTTTGTGTCTGTCTTATCCTTCACCATACTACTTTTTCCTAATTGCTCACTACATCCCACATAGACTGGGCTGGGGAAGAGATCTGGATGCAGAGTGGGAAGTTGACTTCTTTTTCCCCCCCAATCCACCCCACCCGGAATACATTTTCTGAGGATGGGTAAAATCATCAGGTAACAATTTTTTCTTTTTAATTATTATTGCTTCTTTCTCTATGGAGGTTGGTGAAGGTCTTGCTACAATTATTAGAAAAACAGTTCCATGCAGAAATGAGGAAATATGGGACTGCAGTTAAAGTTAAAGGGTTGAAAAAAAAAGACTTCAAGAAAACTCAGAATGGCTTATTTATTTTTTCTGAAAATGTGAAAGGGGTTCCAAAATACAAATTGGCAGACTTTGCTTCAATTCCAAAAGTAGATTGCATTATTTCTGGGGGCAAATGAAACCTTCATATCCCTAGTTTCTTCTTTTTTTTTTTCTTCTGATTGCACATGTGCACCCTGAGCACAGTTGCTCAAATTTTTTTCCCTCAGTGGTACCCATTGTGGCTGCTTGAGTGCCCTCTGCTGCTGCACGCTGATAGCACCAGTATAAAGCACCCAGCTGATCCCGCGCCCCCTCAGTTTCTTCTTACCGCCCGCAACGGTTGCTGGAACTGCTATCCTTGTTTTTGCAAGCTTTCTCAGTTGTCTTTTCTTCTTCTTTCTGTATCTAGTTAGTTAGTTTTAGTCAGTTTTAGCTAATTTTAATGAAGTTCTGTAACTGTGTTGTCCATTCCCCTATGCCAAGGCATGCTTTGATGACTGGGCTTTACGCTCTGCACCTCCTGCAACTAGGCATATGCCCCTTGCACTCAAGCTGCCTGAAGTGCCTGGGAAAAGCTCACTTTGGGAACTGTTGCCAGATCTGGAAGAACTTTAAGCCTTGCACGAAGGACCATGAGGCCAGGCTAAAATTTTTGCTCATGGAGGCAGCACTGAGACCTCCATCTGAGCCAGGGCGGTCAGACTTGGCACCAAGTGGCTTGCCGTTGGTAAGGAGTGCGCCTCCTACCATATTGGAGTCCCGGCACTGAAGATGGCCAGGCATGGGGATTAGAGTAGAATGCAATCTAAACCAAATACTCTTCTGTCTTGGTACCGCAGAAGTGAGCACCATTGACTCTGGCACCTATGCAGGCACTGTCAAGTCCAGTACTGGAAGAGCTGTTTACATCTGCGACACAGCACAGTACTGATACTACCTCGGGACCAACCACATGGCGTGTGCTGCTGCCAGAGAATTTCTTTTGTAGTTGGTACTGGTATTACTGGCAATACAAGATTCAGTGTTGCTGGTGCCTAATGGACAGGAGGGAACCCACTGGATCCTGTCATCGTTTGGTACCATGCCCTTCAGTACTGTCAAAAGGGAAACCATGGCACCGGTCTCTGGCACTGGTAGGAATGGCACCACCATGGTCACTGGAGAGAGAGACTGAATCGGAGGTTGGGTCTTACTCCTCCAAGAAGCCTCTTTCTAGCCACTCCTCCAGGCATTTCCATCCTTCCATGCATCCAGACACAGGAGTACCATCGAGTGCATGGTCAGGAGATCACTGGGGACCTACGCCAGTCCAGTGGTCCTTTTGGAACCCTGGGGTTTTCCCCAGTTTCCAGGGCTTATTCCAGGGGCACCTGTTGGGTGACCTCGGAAAGAAGGGCGTTCTCATCCTCTTGGACAGCGCCTGGTCTGGACTCCGGTACTGACCCCGGAGCCAAACTGCATGAACCAGCTCAACCAGATCCTGCTGAGTAAGAAAGAGAAGAAGAGCTTCATGCAGAAATGAGAAAATATGGGACTGCAGTTAAAGTTAAAGGGTTGGGGGGGGGGGAAAAAAACTTCAAGAAAACTCAAAATGCTGGTGCTGGCCTCCTCCCCTGATGAAGCAGTCTCAGGAGAAGGTGTGTTGCCTCCCCTGAATGACGATAAGGCTCACCAAGAGTTATTGAAGAGGGTGGCCTTAAATCTGGGTATACAGGTAGAGAAACTCCTCCCATAGCCTGGTTGACATTTTAGCCACTGCGAGCCCCTCAAAAGTAGCTCTGCCTCTCAATGAGGCCATTATGAAACCTGTTAAGACCTGGTAGCAGACCCCCATGTCCCTTCCCCCCCATGTCAAAAAGGGTTGAACAAAAATACTTTGTTCCTGCCCAGGGTTATGAGTTCCTGTACACCCATCCCCCGCCCAGGATCCCTGATGGTAGCTGCTGCCAATGAGAGAGAAAGGCAGGGTCAACAGGGTGCAACCCCAAAAATCAAAAGACTCAAAGAAATTAAGCTTGTTCAGTAGGAAAGTTTATTCTCCTGGGGGGTTACAACTCAGAACTGCAAACCAGTAGGTGCTGCTGGGAAGGTATGATTTTAATATGTAGGACTCCTTGCAGAAGTTCAAGAACTTGCTCCCACAAGAGACTATGCAAGAGTTCTCACTGGTGGACAAGGGAAAAAAATCAGTGGTGAGGACCTTGTTGTAAGCTGCTTTGGATGCAGCTGACTCAGCAGCCAGGTCCATGGCTTTGGCAGTGGTCACATGCAGGAGTTCGTGGCTACAGTCCTCAGGACTCCAACAGGACCTATCTTTCGAAGGAGCTTCACTCTTTTCAGAATACACTGATGCGAAACGGCATGGTCTGAAAGACTCCAGGGTGACCCTTAAATCCCTTGGATTATACACACCTGTTCCTTCAAGGAAGCCCTACAGACCTCAACAGCCATCTGGTATGACAGCCTTGGCTGTCTGTCATGATCTGCAGAGAGAGAGAAGCAGAGATTTTAGGCATAGGCCACCACCCCCTTCTACCTCAGTGTCAATGCCTGCCCCACCCAGTCATCCAGGGGATTCTAAGCAGGCATTTTGATGGGATGCTCGAGGACGCAATACCAGTTCCCGTGATGCCAGACCCTGTTTCGCCTTTATTTGCAAATTGCCTTTTCTCAGTGCTTGGTCCCGTATCGCCACGGACCATTGGGTGTTGAGCACTGTGGGACTGTGATGCACCCTCCAGTTTATTTCTACCCTTCCTTCCCACCTTCCCTCCCTGTTTCTTCAAGGACCCCTCTCACGAAGAGCTTTTGGTTTGGGAGGTTCATTCTCTTCTTCGGCTGGCTGAGGTGTGGAATTTAAGAGTGAAGGGGTTTTATTCCTGTTATTTCCTAATCCCAAAAGCCAAGGGCGGTCTCAAACCCATTTTAGACCTGCGGCGGCTCAACAATTATCTCAAGAAAATAAAGTTCTTCCTGGTCACCCTTGTATCCATTATCCCCTCCCTGAATCCCAGGATTGGTACGCCGCCCTTAGGAGATACCTGTTTTCATATATTGATATACCAAGGACGCAATGTTCCTCAGATTCGTAGCGAACCACTCACACTACCAATTCACAGTTCTCCCATTCGGTCTGTCTGCGGCTCAGCAGGTGTTCACAAAATGCATGGTGGTAGTGTCAGCTTTCCTCAAGAAGTTAGGGGTGCAGGTCTACCCTTATCTAAATTATTGACTAGTTAAGGGCCAATCCAGGGCTCAGGTAATATCCAATGTTCAACTCATTCAGTCAACCTCGGTCCCTAGAAAAATCATGCAGCAGGTCCTCAAGGAATTCAGTTTGAAGCACTTGGAGGAGAGGAAAGTGATCAGGAACAGTCAACATGGATTCACCAAGGGCAAGTCATGCCTGACCAACCTGATTGCCTTCTATGATGAGATAACTAGCTCTGTGGATATGGGGAAGGTGGTGGATGTGATATACCTTGACTTTAGCAAAGCTTTTGCTATGGTTTCCCACAGTATTCTTGTCAGCAAGTTTAAAAAAAAGTATGGATTGGATGAATGGACTATAAGGTGGATAGAAAGCTGGCTAGATCATCTGGCTCAACGGGTAGTGATCAATGGCTCGGTCTAGTTGGCAGCCAGTATCAAGCAGAGTGCCCCAGGGGTCGGTCCTGGGGCCAATTTTGTTCATTATCTTCATTAATGATCTGGATGATGGGATGGATTGCACCCTCAGCAAGTTCGCGGATGACACTAAGCTGGGGGGAGAGTGAGATAAGCTGGAGGGTAGGGATAGGGTCCAGAGTGACCTAGACAAATTGGAGGATTGGGCCAAAAGAAATCTGATGAGGTGCAACGAGGATAAGTGCAGAGTCCTGCACTTAAGATGGAAGAATCCCATGCAATGCTACAGGCTGGGGACTGGCTGACTAAGCGGCAGTTCTGCAGAAAAGGACCTGGGGATTACAATGGACAAGGAGTTGGCTAGGAATCAACAGTGTGCTCTTGTTGCCAAAAAGGCTAACAGCATATTGGGCTGCATTAGGAGTATTGTCAGCAGATTGAGGGACGTGATTATTCCCCTCTATTCGGCACTGGTGAGGCCACATCTGGAGTATTGCGTCCACTTTTGGGCCCCCCACTACAGAAAAGATGTGGACAAATTGAAGAGAGTCCAGCTGAGGGCAATGAAAATGATTAGGGGGCAGGGGCACATGACTTATGAGGAGAGGCTGAGGGAACTGTGCTTATTTAGTCAGCAGAAAAGAAGAGTGAGGGGGGATTTGATGGTAGCATTCAACAACCTGGAGGGGGTGGAGCTAGTCTGTTCTCAGTGGTGGCAGATGACAGAACAAGGAGCAATGGTCCCAAATTGCAGTGGGGGAGGCCTAAATTGGCTATAGGAAACACTATTTCACTAGGAGGGTGGTGAAGCACTGGAATGGGTTACCTAGGGAGGTGGTGGAATCTCCATCCTGAGAGGTTTTTAAGGCCCAGCTTGACAAAGCCCTGGCTGGGATGATTTAGTTGGGGTTGGTCCTGCTTTGAGTAGGGGGTTGGATTAGATGACTTCCTGGAGTCTCTCCCAACTCTAATCTTCTATGATTCTATGAACATTCAAGGCCGTATGGCTTCTGATAAATGCAGAAAAATCTACCTTCACTCCAGTGCAGAGGATAGAGTTCATTGGGGCAGCGTTTGATTCTACTCAAACCAGGATCTCCCTCCCAGAAACTTGGCTGTTCTCACAGACAACACTGCAGCCATGTTTTACCTCAACTGGTCAGGGGGAGCTCGCTCTTCCCTCTTCTGTCATGAAGCAATGCAGCTATGGGACTTTTGCATAGCCCACTCAATCAACCTCGAAGCCTCTTACCTTCTGGGAATGCAAAATGAGTTGGCAGATCACCTCAGTGGATCTTTTCCAGTCACTACATGTGGTCTTTGTGTCCAGATATGGCAAGAGACATTTTCCAGTAGTGGGGGACTAAGGCAGTTCTATTTGCGAACAGGTACAACAGGAGTTGTCCCCAATTGTGCTCCTTATAGGAACACAGTCCAGGTTCTATCACGGATGCCTTTCTACTATCATAGATGGAACATCTTTATTATGCGTTTCCCCCCGCCCATTTTCCGCTGGTGCACAGAGCTCTGCTAACGATTAAGCAAGACCAGGTTAATCAAATAGGCCCATCATGGGCGTGCCAACACTGGTTCTCCACTCTTCTAGATCTCTCAGTGGCAACTCCAATTGTGCTTCTGTTTCACCTGGGCCTGATTTCCCAGGACCATGGTCAGCTGCTCCACCCGAACCTGAACTTTCTTCATATAATGGCTTGAAAGCTTCATGGCTAAATCCCAGAGAGCGGGATTGCTCAGAGCAAGTTTGTCAGGTCCTACTAAGTAGTAGAAAGCCCTCCAACAGAGCTACGTAACCTCTTGAAGTGGAAATGATTCTCTGTTTGGGCGTCCCAACATAGTGTCTTACCCACGCGTTTGTCCATACAAGACATACTTGAGTATCTACTACACCTGAAACAGCAAGGCTTAGCAATCTCCTTTATCAAGGTTCACCTTGCAGCAATATCCAGCACTTCAGCCAGAAGGGTCTCAGAACTCTATGCCCTCACAGCGGAGCTTCTGTACACAGTCTTCTTTAAAAATAGGATGTATTTTTGTCCTCACCCCAGTTGCCCCCCAAAAGTGTTTTTGCAATTTCATAGCAATCTGGCAATCTGTCTACCTGATTCTACCCGAAGCTTGACATTAGACAAGCCTTAGCATTCTACATAAAAAAGAACTACACCATTCGGAAAGTCTACCCAACTGTTCATAGCTGTTGCTGACAGGATGAAAGGCATCCCAATCTCTTCACAGAGAATTTTATCCTAGATTATTTAATGTATTTGCTCTTGTTACCATCAGGCAGATGTTTCGCCAATAGCTGTCCTGACTGCTCATTCCACAAGGTCGCAAGCATCCGCCGCAGCATTCATAGTTCAGATCTCTATTCAAGACATTTGTAAAGCAGTGACCTGGTTATTGCACACATTCTCCTCCCAGTACACCATCACTCAGCATTCCAGAGATGATGCCAAATTTGGCCAAGCTGGGGGGGTGTGGGTGTGTGTGCGCGAACTCTGATTCCTCTGCCTATTCAACTGCTTGCGAGACACCTAGTGTGAAATGCATGTGCAGTCACTCGAAGGGGGGAAAAAAAAGTTACTAACCTTCCATAACTACTGTTTTTCAAGATGTGTTGCACATGCACATTCCATGACCTGCCCTCTACATTGGAGTTTTTTAGAAAGAAGGAACTGAGGGGGCCTGGGGTCAGCTGGGCGCTTTTATACTGGCACTAACAGCATGCAGCAGCAGAAGGCGCTCAAGCTGCCCTGACCAGTACCACTGAGGGGGAAAAAATTTCTGGCAACTGCTCGGGGCATGCACCTACCTAGAGTGGAATGAACATGTGCAACACATTTTGAAGAACAACAGTTAATGAAGGTTAGTAACCATTTTTTCTTAGTCAAATCCTGAAGGGCTGTCAAACACCCTTGTGTTAATGGTGATGAGTTTTGAAATTGTTACTTGGACCCCTTCCTGTCTATACATATATTATGTGAATGAGAAAGAATAGTATTAAAGTTGGCATAAAACAAAATCTGTATAATGTTTTCACTTTTTTTCTTAAAACTTCTAGAAGCTTGCACATCAGACAAATCAGGAAAGGTGGCAGATGTCAACAGACAGCCAGAAATCTGGCTCTCATCATCTAAGTGGACAATTGCAGCAGCTGAAGCAGGAGTTAGAAGAGGCTCAGGACACTGTCAATAATCTTCAGCAACAACTTCAGGCTAGAAATGAAATGGTTCAAGCTGCAAATGAAGCACTGCTTGTGAAGGTGGGTTAACATAGCAATGTGTTGTACGTGAGACATTTTAAGGCGTCGGGGGGCAAAAACAAAGGCTTCCTTATGCCAACAAATTAATTACCCTCTTTTGCCTCATGTTTGTTTTTACAAGGAATGAGAAGTACCTAAAAGACTTATTGTATAGGCCTAGAGTTTTACTCTGCCATGTGGAAGAACTGGATTTGAGAGCAGCAGGTGGATTACACAATGCTGTATGAGTGGATTGTGTCAGAGCAGTTCAGTCCACAACGAATTAATATACATCTACATATCTTATAACTCAGCCATTTTGTTTTATGCAAAAATGTCTTTATAAAAGACCAATTTTGTGTTTTACAAATGTAAAAATTCTTAAGGAAATACAGTATTGTGAATATATACTGTAATAATAATAGTCCATGTAACCCTGTGACAGGGTGCGACTCACCATTGCGGCGCCTCTTGTTGGCTGTCTTGGGAATTAGCTCTGTGCCCTCTTCTGGTGGCATCTTGCCACCATCACTTCTGCTGTGGGGACCCAGATGACTCCTAGGTCCGCGGCATCTTCTTCATGACACAGCCCTCTGGCTGTGCCGCACCAGCTTCTGCCCTCTTCCGGGGGAACAGCAGTCCGTTGTGAAGCCACTTCCTTAGTGGGGACAAGTGGGGACCTGGGCCCGCCCACTACTCCAGGTCCCGGCTCAGGGACCCTGTAGATGACAGCCATGTGCTGCATCCCCTCCAACCTCTGTCTATTTCTCTGGGTCACTTCCCCACAGTCTTAGCACCTTATCTGCCGTTGTGTCAGGCCTCAGCATGCCAGCAGTCAGCTGGGAACTCACTCTCGCTCCTCTGACCCCGCCCAGCACTGCTCTGTCCAAGATATTCGCTTCTTCCTCCTGCAAGGCAGCCAGTCCTCCCTCCTTGAGCTACAGGGAGCTACTGAAGCTGCTCTTTTCTGCAGTCCTCCTTATATAGGCCAGCCTGGCCCTGACTGGCTGCTCCTCGCAGCCCCTCTCTGATTGGCTGACTCCTGTGCAGCCTCCCAAGGGCTCTATTAACCCCTTATGGGCCAGTCTGGGCTAGATGCCCAATCACAAACCCCTATTTCTTTTAATTAGCTATACAAAGATCATTCAGCTATGCCATACAGGGTGTGTCTACACTACGAAATTAGGTCGATTTTTTTTAGAAATCGATTTTATACAGTCAATTGTGTGCGTCCCCACTAAGCGCATTAAGTTGGTGGAGTGCATCCACAGTACAGAGGCTAACGTTGACTTTCGGAGCGTTGCATTGTGAGTAGCTATCCCACAGTTCCCGCAGTCTCTGCCGCCCATTGGAATTCTGGGTTGAGCTTCCAATGCCTGATGGGGCAAAAACATTGTCGCCGGTGGCTTTGGGTACATGTTGTCAGGCCCCCTTCCCTCCATGAAAGCAACAGCGAACAATTGTTTCTCGCCTTTTTGTCTTGGGTTACCCGTGCAGACGACATACCACGGCAAGCAAGGAGCCCGCTCAGCTCACTGTCACTGTATGTCTCCTGGGTGCTGCTGGCAGATGCAGTACTGCATTGCTACACAGCAGCAGCTCCTTGCCTTCACGGCAGCAGACAGTGCAGTACGACTGCTAGCCGTTGTCGTCGTCGTCGTCGTTTCCTGGGTGCCTGGGCAGACATGGGCATTCCTGGCAGACCTCAGTGAAGTTGGTCAGGGGCACCTGGACATAAATGGGAGTGACTTTAGGTCATTCTCTTCAAGTTTCGTCTAATGGAGATTCAGTCCTGCCTGGAATATCATACGAGCTGGAGGCTTCTGCTTCAGGCTGCTCTCTCAGCCAGCAGCACCGCACAGTCGCGCCTACCCCTTGCTCCCATGGCTCATAAAGCCTGTCAGTAGTAAGGAACAGTTCAACTATTGGCTGAGCAAGTGCAGAATGGTGGTAGAATGTGCCTTTGGACGTTTAAAAGCTCGCTGGCACTGTTCACTGACTAGGCTGTCTGTGATTAGAAGTGCAAGCAAGGTGCACTGCGCATCACAGAGGCTTTGAAAACCAGTTTCATGACTGGCCAGGCTTCGGTGTGACAGTTCTGTGTGTGTTTCTCCTTGATGCAAACCTGCCCCCTTTGTTGGTTTTTAATTCCCTGTAAGCCATGTCATCACTCACCCCTCCCTCTGTGAGAGCAACGGCAGACAATAATTTTGCGCCTTTTTTCCGCGCAGATGCCATACCACGGCAAGTGTGCAGCCCGCTCAGCTCAGCCGCTGCTGTTGTGTCCTGGGTACTGCTGGCAGCAGACGGTGCAGTAGGACTGCAAACTGTCGTCATCGAACGACCGCTTCCACTGCCCCTCTGCTCTCCTGCAGACGCCATACCATGGCAAGCATGGAGCCCACTCAGATCACCGCAGCAGTTATGAGCACTGTAAACACCACTCGCATTATCCTGCAGTATATGCAGCACCAGAAACTTCAAAAGCAGGTGAGGCGGCAACGGCAGCGCGGTGATGAGGACATGGACACAGACTTCTCTCAAAGCACGGGCCCTGGCAATTTGTACATCGTGGTAATAGGGCAGGTTCATGCTGTGGAACGCCAATTCTGGGCCCAGGAAACAAGCACAGATTGGTGGGACCGCATAGTGTTGCAGGTCTGGGATGATTCCCAGTGGCTGCGAAACTTTCACATGCGTAAGGGCACTTTCATGGAACTTTGACTTGCTTTCCCCTGCCCTGAAGCGCAAGAATACCAAGATGAGAGTAGCCCTCACCGTTCACAAATGGGTGGCGATAGCCCTCTGGAAGCTTCCAACGCCAGACAGCTACTGGTCAGTCGGGAATCAATTCGGAGTGGGCAAATCTACTGTGGGGGCTGCTGTGATCCAAGTAGCCAACGCAATCACTGACCTGCTGCTATCAAGGGTAGTGACTCTGGGAAATGTGCAGGTCATAGTGAATGGCTTTCCTGCAATGGGATTCCCTAACTGTGATGGGGCGATAGATGGAATGCATATCCCTATCTTGGGACCGGAGCACCAAGGCAGCCAGTATGTAATCTGAAAGGGGTACTTTTCAATGGTGCTGCAAGCATTGGTGGATCACAAGGGACGTTTCACCAACATCAACATGGGATGGCTGGGAAAGGTACATGATGCTCGCATCTTTAGGAACTCTGGTCTGTGTGAACGGCTGCAGCAAGGGACTTACTTTCCAGACCAGAAAATAACCGTTGGGGATGTTGAAATGCCTATAGTTATCCTTGGGGACCCAGCCTACCCCTTAATGCCGTGGCTCATGAAGCCATACACAGGCACCCTGGACAGTAGTCAGAAGCTGTTCAATGATTGGCTGAGCAAGTGCAGAATCGTGGTAGAATGTACATTTGGACGTTTAAAAGCTAGCTGGCGCAGTTTACTGACTCGGATAGACCTCAGCGAAACCAATATTCCCATTGTTATTACCGCTTGCTGTGTGCTCCACTATATCTGTGAGAGTAAGGGGGAGACATTTATGGCGGGGTGGGAGGTTGAGGCAAATCACCTGGTTGATGATTACGCGCAGCCAAACACCAGGGCAGTTAGAGCACAGCAGGGCGCGCTACGCATCAGAGAAGCTTTGAAAACCAGTTTCATGACTGGCCAGGCTACGGTGTGAAAGTTCTGTTTTTCTCCTTGATGAAAACCTGCCCCTTGGTTCACTCTACTTCCCTGTAAGCCAACTGCCCTCCCCTCCCCCCCTTCTATCGCAGTTTGCAGAAGCAATAAAGTCATTGTTTCAAATTCATGCATTCTGTATTAATTCATCACATAAATGGGGGGATAACTGCCAAGGTAGCCCAGGAGGCATGGGGGAGGAGGGAAGGACAAGGCCACACTGCACTTCAAAACTTATTGAATGCCAGCATTCTGTTGCTTGGGCAGCCCTCTGGGTTGGAGTGGTTCTTGGGCGTCTGGGTAAGGAGGCTATGGAACTTGGGGAGGAGGGCGGTTGGTTACACAGGGGCTGCAGCGGCGGTCTGTGCTCCTGCAGCCTTTCCTGCACCTCAGCCATACATCAGAGCATATCAGTTTGATCCTCCAGTAGCCTCAGCATTGCTTTCTGCTGCCTCTCATCATGCTGACGCCACCTATCATCTTGATCCCGCCACCTCTCCTTTCGTGCGTCCCTCCTGTCCCTGTGTTCATTTTGTGCTTTCCTGCACTCTGACATTGTCTACCTCCACACATTCTGCTGGGCTCTTTCAGTGTGTGAGGACTGCATGAGCTCAGAACATTTCATCGCGAAGGCGTGTTTTTTTTGTTTTGTTTTGGTTTTGGTTTTTTTTGCCTTCTAATTTTTGCTAGCCTCTGGGACGGAGATGATAGAGGGAGCATTGAAACATTTGCAGCTGCGTGAGGGGAAAAAAAAGGGGAGTAGAGAGTAGTATTTAAAAAGACACATTTTAGAGAACAATGGGTAGACTCTTTCATGGTGAACCAAGCTGTTAATATTACATAGCACGTGTGCTTTCTTTACAAGGTCGCATTTTGCCTCTTATATTGAGGGTCTGCCAGTTTGGTGTGAGAGATCACACGCAGGGCCGGCGGGCAACAGAATTCAGCTTGCAGGCAGACATGGTAAGCCACAGTCTTTTGGTTTCTTTAACCTTCATAACATGCCGGAATGGTTTCAGCGCTCTCATTTCCCATACCAAGCACCTGTTGGGTTGTCCATTTAAAAAGAGGGGTTGTGGTTTTTGGGTTAACGTGCAGCACAAACCCAATTAAACCCCCCACGCACAACCAGTTCTCTGGGATGATCGCTTCATCCCTCCCCCAACCGCGTGGCTAACAGCGGGGATGATTTCTGCTCAGCCAAAGGCAAACAGCCCAGGAGGAATGGCCACCTCTGAATGTCCTCTTAATAAAATTCCCCTATTTCAACTAGGTGACCATGAATGATATCATTCTCCTGAGGATAACACAGAGAGATAAAGAACGGATGTTGCTTGAATGCCAGCAAACACCAGGACCATACGCTGCCATGCTTTGTTTTGCAATGATTCCAGACTATGTGCTACTGGCCTGGCATAGTAAAGTGTCCTGCCATGGAGGATGGAATAAGGCTGCCCTCCCCAGAAACCTTTTGCAAAGGCTTTGGGAGTACATCCAGGAGAGCTTCATTGAGATGTCCCTGGAGGATTTCCGCTCCATCCCCATACACGTTATCAGACCTTTTCCAGTAGCTGTACTGGACGTGAATGCATCCCAAGTCTTCAGGGCAAATTTAATCATTAAACACGCTTGCCTTTAAACCATGTATTATATTTACAAAGGTACACTCACTAGAGGTCCCTTCTCCACCTTCAAGGTCCGGGAGCCCGCCTTGGGTGGGTTGGGAGGGTACTGATTCTAGGGTGATAAACAGTTCCTGGCTGTTGGGGAAAACGGTTTCTCCGCTTGCTTGCTGCGTGCTATCTTCAACCTCCTCCTCCTCCTCCTCATCTTCCTTGTCCCCAAAATCCGCATCCCTGTTGCGTGAGAATCCATTGACGGAGTCCATGCAAAGGGGTGGGGTAGTTGTAGGGGTACACCTTAGAATGGCATGCAGCTCATCATAGAAGCGGCATGTCTGGGGCTCTGACCCGGAGCGGCCGTTTGCCTCTCTGGTTCTTTGGTAGGCTTGCCTGCGCTCCTTAAGTTCACGCAGCACCGCTGTGGGTCCCTGTTAAAGCCTCTGTCCTTCCTGCCCTTGGAGATTTTTTACAAATATTTGGGCATTTTGTCTTTTGGAATGGAGTTCTGATATCACAGGTTCCTCTCCCCATACAGCGATCAGATCCAGTACCTCCCATTCGGTCCATGCTGGATTCTTTTGCGATTCTGGGACTCCAGGGTCACCTCTGCTGATGAGATCTGCACGGTCACCTCTGAGTGCGCCACACTGGCCAAACAGGAAATGATATTCAAAAGTTCGCGGGGCTTTTCCTGTCTACCTGGCCAGTACATCTAAGTTGAGAGTGCTGTCCAGAGCGGTCACAATGGAGCACTGTGGGATAGCTCCCGGAGGACAATACCATCGAATTGTGTCCACGCTACCCCAAATTCGACCCAGCAAGGTTGATTTCAGCGCTCATCCCCTCGTCGGGGAGGAGTACAGAAATCGATTTTAAGAGCCCTTTAAGTCGACAAAAATGGGTTCGTCGTGTGGACAGGTGCAGGGTTAAATCGATCTAATGCTGCTAAATTCGACCTAAACTTGTAGTGTAGACCAGGGCACAGATATAGGTGCAGGATGTAAATAGCTAGATGGCCCCACTCTTTTTAAAGGGAAAAGCTAAAATACAACAGGTATCAGTGTGTCAAAATTCCAGTGTTACCACCTAGTGTATAACTAGCATGAGTAGCTCTGTATGGTGATGTCTAACACTTCTTTAACAGGTTTCTTTTTTCTAATGTGCTATGTTAGATAAAAGTTTCTTCAGTAGATGTTCTAATTTACAGGTAGACAGTCCTGCTCCTCTGGGACAATGCAGATCACAAAGCCCAGAATAAAATGCATAAGAATCAAGACAAACTATTCTCAATTGAAGGGATCCAGCTGTAGAATGAACTTTCAGAGGAGGTTAGACTAATCTGATTACCTTTAGGAAATCATAGAAATGTAGGACTGGAAGGGATCTTGAGAGATCACCAAGTACAGCCCCCTGTGCTGAGGCAGGACCTACTAAATCAAGACCATTCCTGATAGGTATTGGTTCAATCTGTTCTTAAAAACCTTCTTTGGCAGGAATTCCACAACAGCCCTTGGAACTCTTTTCCAGAGCTTAACTACCCTTATAGTTAGAAAGTTTTTCCTAATATCTAATATAAATCTCCATTTCTGCAAATTAAGCCCATTTCTTTTTGTCCTACTTTCAGTAGATATGGAGAATAATTGATCACCATCCTCTTTATAATAGCCCTTAACATATTTGAAGACTGTTATCAGGTTCCATTCAGTCTTCTTTTCTCAAGACTAAACTTTTTTAACCTTTCTTCTTTGGTCAAGTTTTCTAAATCTTTTATCGTTTCTGTTGTTCTTCTCTGGACTGTTTCTCCATCTTTCCTGAAGTGTGTTGCCCAATATGATACAATACTTCAGCTGAGGCCTTTCCAGTGCCGAGAAGAGTAGGACAATTACTTCCCATGTCTGAAAATACAACATTTCAGTTAATATACCCCAGAATGTTAGCCCTTTTTGCAAATGCATCACATTGACTCATATCAATCTGGTGATCCAGTATAACCCCCCAGATCCTTTTCAGCAGTTCTACTGCCTAGCCAGTTATTCCCCATTTTGTAGTTGTGCATTTCATTTTTTTCCCTCATAAGCGTAGTACTTTTGCATTTTTCTTTATTGGATTTCATCTTGTTGGAGAATTGGTCTAAGGCTTGGTCTACACTAGCCGCCTGATTCGGCGGGTAGAGATCGATCTTCTGGATTGATTTATCGCGTCTCATCTGGACGCGATAAATCGATCCCAGAAGCGCTCCCCTGTCGACTGTGGAACTCCTGCTCGCCGAGAGGAGGAAGCACTGTCGACGGGGGAGCTTGCCTGCGCCGCGTGGACCCGCAGTAAGTAAACTTAATTCAATCTAGGAAACGTCGACTTCAGCTACGTTATTCTCGTAGCTGAAGTTGTGTTTCCTAGATCGATCCCCCGCCCCAGTGTGGACCAAGCCTGAAATCAATTTGTTTAAAATTGTTTTGAATTCTAATCCTGTTATCAAAAGTGCTAACAAACCCTCCCAATTTGGTGTCATCCACAAATTTTATAAGCCTGCTCTCCACTCCGTTATCAGATCATTAATGAAAATATTGAATAGTACTGGACCCAGGACTGACTCCTGCAGGATCCTATTAGATAGGGACCCTTCCATCCCCCACCCAGCTTGTTAGCAAATCATGGATAACTACTCTTTGAGTATGGTCTTTCAACCAGTTGTGCACCCACCTAGTAATTTTGTCTAACATGTTTCCCTAGTTTGTAGATGAAACTTTCATATGGATTGTGTCAAAAGCATACTAAAATCAAAATATAGTATAAACCTCTACCCCGATATAACGCAGTCCTCGGGAGCCAAAAAATCTCACCGCCTTATAGGTGAGACCGCGTTATATCGGGTTCGAGCCGGTAAACCATGCCGGACTGGACCGGCTTCCCCAGCGGTGATTTAAAGGGCCTGGTGCTCCAGCCGCAGCGGATGGAGCCTCTGGCCCTTTAAATCACCACCTGAGCCTGGCTACCAGAGCCCCGGCGGGGATTTAAAGGGCCCAGTGCGCCTGCTGCTGCGGGGAGCCCCGGGCCCTTTAAATCACCGCCGGAGCTCCGGCAGTGGGGATCGGGCAGGGATTTAAAGGGCCTGGGGCTCCCCGCAGCAGCCAGAGCCTCTGGCCCTTTAAATCACCGCCCGGCAGCCGGGCTCGTGCGGTGATTTAAAGGGCCCCGGGCTCCACACGAATTTGGATATAATGCGGTAAACCAGCGGGGCTCGGGTGGCGCTTTAAAGGGCCCAGGGCTCCCCGCTGCTTTACTGTGTTATATCCGAATTCGTATTATATCGGGTCGCGTTCTATTGGGGCAGAGGGGTATTATCTGCTTGCCTCCTATCCACTAGGCTAGTAACCCTGTCAGAGAAGGAATTAGGGTGGTTTGGCATGATTTGGTCTTGACAAATCCATGCTTGGCTATTCCTTATAACCCCATTATCCTCTAGATACTCACAAACTGATTGGTTAATAATTTGTTCCGGTATCTTTCCATGTATCAAAGTTAAGCTGACCGATCTATAATTCCACAAGTCCTTTTTGTTCTTCTTTTTAAAGATAGGTGTTATGTTTGTCCTTCGCCAGTCCTCTGGAACCTCACCCATCCTCCATGATTTCTCAAAGATAATGCCAGTTACTTTTTGATGTAGCTTTTCCGCCATAAGCAGAATGACATTCGCAACATCAATCATCTGCTTTTCCTCTTCGCAGGAAAGAAATAGAAAACCTACCCCAAGTAGAGTTCCCATTCCCCAGTAAGGGAGGAAAGCCAGAGACTCCATGAAGCCTACTGAGGACATAACTGTTACTAAATCTAGTTTATGTAGAAGGCACTCAGATACTCTAGTGGTGGATGGCAGTGTAAAACCCTGAGAAAGAAGATGGTACTTTACTGCTAATGCCTATTGCTAGTACACTGCCCACTCCACTAGTTACAACTTTGACATTTGAGGTACTGCTTCTCAAATTCTACTTCTATACTCATCTTAATTTTCCCAACTGTCTCAAACCTATGATTTTGATTTTCTTTATTATAATTTTTGCAGTGACGGCTGGCAAGAGACTCATCTTTTATACTGATTTTTTGCTGCCCATAATATCTTTTTAAAAATGCGAGTTTTTCAGACTTTTCTCTCCACAAGTATTCACATTGTGCTAGATAGATTATGGAGTTCCTCAGTCCCAGTAGTCATCTTTTTCTCTGAGAAATTTTATTGATGAACTATTGATGTCACTGAGGATTGTCAACTCTAATAAAATTTCTGTTTTTATGGCAAACATTACTTCTGTCTCCTCTTGTACACTCCAACTCTAGCTGAGGGCTTCCTTCGTGGAAGTGCTGAGTGTGGGTGGCAGTTAATTCCTCTCCCCCCAATTTGGGTATCATTTTTTCCCACTGTTTTATAGCATGTCCCAAATGGGCCATCTTGGTGTGAATGTCTTGTTCTGGAAATTTAAGATGGCAATCATTCTCCATTTTTTTCTAATGTCCTTCATTTTGGAAATTGATTTTTTTCAAAGAGTGAGTTTTTGAAGCCAGAAAAATGATAGCGCACTTTTCTAATGAGAGACGCTTACAGTGAGATTGCCTTCCACATGATATTCCAGGCATTGATATGTTGGAAATATCGTAACTCTGCCCTTTTGTATGCTTTTGATCATATTGCTGATATGGCACCAAATAAAAATTGACCCTGATGTTGGTACTAAGAGACTTTGCAGGAGAAACATCATTTTATTGTTTGTATAACAGTAATGCCTAAGAGTGCAAGTCATAACCAGGACCAGTTGTGCTATGCACTGTACAAACACAGACTAAAAAGACCCAGAAAAGTTTACAATCTGTTACTCTGAAACCTATCTACAAACAGATTGTAGGCTGGAGGAATACAAGGAAATGAGACAGTATTGGTCAGCATGAATAGCAGTGGTCTCAGCACATTAGTGGCCTAGCCATTCAGGTTTTTTGTCAGCATCATGGCAATGGAGAGTTTTAAGGAGGGATTAGAAGAAAGATAATGAGGTAGCTTCGTCAACGTTTGCAGGGGAGCTCCTTACAAGCATGAGGGGCAGTATGGGAGAAAGCATGAAGGAGCTTGTTTGAAAATGTGACCAGTGGATGATGGTGGCTGGCATCATTTGCCAGTCAGAGGCAAAATTTGACATCTCTATAGTGAGTGAGAGATGATAGGTAGGGTGGGGATAGGCCCCGAAGGGCCTTGAAAGTGTTTGCATCCCCTTCTCTATTACATCAAAGAGGAGGTGTTAATGATGGAATGAGAAAATTATCTTTGCGGCAGCATTCTGAATGGATATGAGCAGGGCAAGACTGCAGTTGTCAAGGCCAGAGAAAAGGATATTGCAGTAATTGAGACATGAGGCGAGAACCTGGATGACCGTTTTAGCCACGTAGATGCTATGCATAAAGAATAGGCAAGATTTAGACATAGGCCGGACATGAAGACCTAGAGAGAGTTCCAAGTCGAAGATGATCCCAGGTTATGGGATCGAGTGAGAGGCAGGATTATGATGTTTCCACAGTTATTAAGGAGATAGTGGGAAATGTATTTAGACATGGCACAGAATACAGAGGATAGTTCTAATGGACTTTAGTGGGGCAGCTCCCCCACTCCAGCTGAAAAGGGGAAAGTCAGCCCTGGGAGAAGGTTGTGGCTGAGAGCTGCTAAGCTGGGCTGATTAGGGAAGTGGCGGCAGCTGGGCCATGTCCTAATCAGGCCACAGCTGGCATGTATAAAAAGGCTGTGAGCCAGAGGCCCAGGAGGCTCTCTCTCTAGTCTTGGAGGGAGCAGGGCCTGGCTGCCTGCAGAAAGGGTCCTGAGAGTGAAGCAGGGCTGGGGAGAGCCAGGGGAGCTCCAGGCTGGCAATTCCCCAGGCTGCAGGGCCTGGTCCAAGGCCCACAGAGGTACTGGGAGGCAGGCAAAGGCAGCAGGTCCGAACCCCTTTGCCTATGATGAGTGGCTTTTACATTGCAGTCCGCCCCAGGGAGCGGGGGCTTAGTGATGACTGGCAGTAGCCCAGACTGAGGCAAGGTGGGGATTAGAGGGTTGGGGGTTCCCCAGAGAGGGGAGACGCAGAGGCAGAGTGTGGGGGGTTATTGCCAGGGGGCAGCACCCCAGATAAAAGGGCACTGGGGTCCAGGAGGGACATGGGGCCGGAAACAAGCAGGACACCGGCCTTCAGAGGGTGCCCAGGCTGGAAAAGAGCTAATTCCCTGAGACCACCAGCAGGAGATGCCGCAGGGGTGAGTCCTGCACGTTTACATGGACATAAGCATTTTTTAAAAATGCAAAATATTTGTTTTATTGCATTGTAGGAATCTGAAGTAACGAGATTACAAACGAGAATTGCTGGGCATGAAAGAACAGAAGGCATCAAGAAGCTACCAATCCCGCTTGTATTATCAGATCATATGCTCTTCGATGTTCAAGAACAAGATTCTTTCAGAAATTCTCATACGTCATACTTCAAACATAGAAAACTGCGTCGTTCTATAAGTGCTAGTGACCTAGGTGTTAAGGATGATGATTCTCTAGATCTATCAAAAACAATGTTAAAAGATTTCAAACAAATGCTTACATTAAAGCCCTCAATGATTCCCGAGAGTCAAAAGGATTTTCTTCATACTCCACCAAACAGTTTGAATGAATCTTCATTCGATCCCCTCACATACATTGTAGATGAAGATGCGACATCGGACAGTAATGACTTCCAGACACTTAGCGGAATGCTAAAATATATCAACAAAGAAATGAGGCAGTCTGAAAATGCTTCTGTACAAATATCATGTGGTACAAACTCAAAGGAGAATCAAGAATCTGGTTTGTGGTACAGTAATTCTTAATTTAATTGTGACTGTTTATATAGGGATGAGTCATTAACATTTGTATTTATTTATGGCAGCAAGTTCCCAAATGTATCCAGGATGTGGATCACATTTTAGTGAGACCATTTCATAGATCACCCAGGGGTATTTTTAAATTAAAGATACACTGTCAAGTAACGAAAGCTCAAAATTTAACACTTTGTTTAAACCATTCAGACAACATAATATGTCCAGTTCTGCTCTCAGTTGTACCAGAATAATTCCACTAACTTTAATGGAACTACTCCCAGTTTATATTGGTGTAAATGACAGCAGATATTTCCCCCGTGTCAATAGAAATATTTCATAATTCATATATTTTATTAGCTTTTCAATAAATAGAGTTTTTTTTTAAAAAATTCCCCCTACAATACTGGGGACTTGAATACAACACTCTTTGAGGTGAAGTTTTTGTTTGCCTTTACTTTGGTGCCTTTAAAGTCTTGCACAACATAACTATTCCTAGTAGTGACTCCTAGCAGCTAACACTTCCTTATGGAAAGTGAAACAGATTTATAAACCAAATGAAACTGACTAGTTCACTTTCACTATTGAAGCTGAGTGAAGTGCAGAATACAAATGGCACAACTGGAGAAAAATCTGATTTTTAAAATTCTTACAGTTTTGATAGAGTTACGGTAATGTTGCTAATGACATTATTCCTTTAAAATGTATAATCTTTATGGGTTTAATAGGATTATAAATGAGTATTTCTTCACAAATCATTCTGCTTAATTTGTTTCCTTATTTACAAGATTACCATTTTTGTATTCTTATCAAAGTACTGTATAAGTCAGTGTGGAGTCTGAGCAACTGTTGGATACCTGTAGACTATATATAAATATATTTATTTATTAAATATTGAGATATTTTAGTCTATGGGTCTTTTGTATTATATTATGTATCTAAATGCTGGCATTTATGGATTTCCAGAGAAGTTGTCTCTTATTGTGGTAGAAACTATTATAAAGCAACACCTATTAACGTTTCTAGGCCAGGCTGCAGGATGCGAGAAAGAGACTGTGGACATCAAACCTGCTGTAACTAGTTTACTTTAATGTTTGATCAGTTCCATAAGAGAGAGCTTATTTAAGAGAAAAACCTATAAGAGAGATTACTGCAAGACCACCCTCAATACAAATGGATTTTGATCCGGAAAATTAAACAAGGAAGTTGAAAGTAAGATTCTGACTACAAATACTACTTTAATTAGCATACGTATCTATTTCAGGGACAAAGATTGTGAAGAAAGACTATCACCCTCTGACAAGCAATAAACCATAAGTGGAATTGTTGCAACACAGCATAGCATTCAAAAAGGAAATTTTAATTTAGTAATGATGAACATAGTTAAATATATTTACATTGATTGTAAATCCCAACGCTCTTGTTTTTCCAATTTTAGTTTTAATATTATTGTTTTGAAATAATTTGTATAGTAACTTTTTGGGGTTTTTTGTTTGTTTGTTTTTTGTTTTTTTTTAAGTTTCCTTAAATTATAGGGATAAATTTGGGTGGTCCTTTGTGACTAGGATTTTTAAAATCAGAGTCCTTACTCTTTATATCTAAATTCTACCTAAAAGTGTTCCTGAGTCATTGCTTCATTCTCAGTTTTTGTT
The DNA here is from genome assembly GCF_013100865.1 of Trachemys scripta elegans. Classification (NCBI taxonomy): domain Eukaryota; kingdom Metazoa; phylum Chordata; order Testudines; family Emydidae; genus Trachemys; species Trachemys scripta. Next base: position 75,262,775 of record NC_048305.1, on the reverse strand, counting down.
GAGAACATTTTATCTTTCGTGTAGTGCAAATGTACTGTTGCTGACAAAAGGGGCTTTTCTTCAAACTGTCAAATATAAGGCAATTTAGAATAAAGGTTGAGCATAATATTGCGTCAAGACTTTAAACAAAATCTTGCTTGTCTCACTTCCACAAGTAAGCTCATTCATCTTTAGGGGAAGGAAACTCAAGGCCTCATCCAGCTCTTTTTGAAGTCCATGGACAAGTTTCCATGTGCTTCAGTGGAAGCAGAATTGTGTATTTAAGTTGTTTTATTTTAAATTGTAAATTAATACATGAAGTTATGTCATTTGGTTTTTGGCTTCTCAAAATCTGACTCAACTTAGCCCTTAAAAATGTCTTCACTATGCCCCAGTCTCTAAAGTTTAAAAAAACAAAACAAAACAAAAAAACAGATGTGTAAGGATCATATACAACAAATCCAGAACTAGGTGGACTTAAGGGCATGAAGTCTGAATCCCCTATGCAATCCTGAATCTACACAGTTGAAATTCCAAAGCTTTAAAGTATTAAATCACTCAATGAATCATGCTAAAAATGTACTTGCTTGAAAAACGCATCAACAGGGCCATCCAGAGAATTCAGGGGCCTGGGGCAAAGCAATTTTGGAGGTCCCTTCCATAAAAAATGTTGCAATATTATAGAATACTATTTTCTTGTGGGGGCCCCTGCCGGGTCTGGGGCAAATTGCCCCACTTGCCCCCCTCTTCCCCGGGCGGCCCTGTGCATCAGCAAAGCTATTAGCAATGAAAGTATTTCGGAAGAGCAGAAAATAATATAATGCTGTTAAGGATTAAGGCCCAAATGTGCATATTTAGAAATCATTAAGGGTGCATCTCAGCCAGTAAAACTAGCACTTGTATTTCAGCAATTGTGCAGATGAAATTGCTATATAGACTCAGAGCTTAGGCATTTTTACAAGTGTCAGGAAAACCTGCTCCGCCAGTGCAACTACACATTGCTGGCAGCTCCTGAAATACATGTACAGATTTTGCTCACATAAACAAGGCCTAAATACACAAGGTACATGTTCCTACAGCTCCAAATAATGTTTAACTGGTTGTTTTGTCTGTTTGGAAAGATTTATGCACTGTAACAAAAGGACTTAGTTTACTTTTGGGAATAATTACGTTTTACATTTTTTTAAATCAAGCCATTTGTTTCCCTACAGAATAACAATAAAATCTATTAGAACTGTCTCGGCCAATGTAATAACTGAAAAACAGTTCAAACGATTTAAACCATTTTTTCTCTAAACAAACCAGTAGGCCTCTAGGCTAATAATGTGTGTGCCAAGTTTCAGACAGATCTCCTTTAAAACAATAGAACTTTAAACATTTGACCTCTCAAACCAGGATTTCAGACGAAAGCTTAACCTGCCCTTAATTAGAGTTGCATTACCACATAATTGGAATTTCATCATCGTAGGTTGTAAAGCCTAGCTTGCCCCCCTTACATGTGCTAAATATAAATGTGCATGAACAGCAGAAGCATTTTTGTCTAATAGCTGAATCAGCTAAATAAGTGTGAGCTGAAATTTTTTTATCTGACCATTTGGCTTGCCTAGTGAAGTCAGGATCAAACCTGATAGCCAATTAAATTATAATTACATTTATCTCATTAATTTTAGATGTTGTCATATTGTGCTTTGTTTGAAAATCTAATTATTCTGCTTGTTACATTAGCAAATGTATTTTTATTGGTTTGGAAAGTAGGGAAAGCCTTTGTGCCAAACCATAATTTCACTTTAGTAGGGATCTAAACAAGCCGTTTCTTTATATGCCTATATAAAATGGTTATTAACAATACTGGAACATTGAGTGCACTTTTCCAAACTGTATTAGATAAGATGGGATTATTGATTCTTGGAAAATATTCTTGTTCTGTGTATATTGTTATCCTGAATGCTATTTAGAAGTGTAACTGTTAGTATCACTTTATGTAGCTCTAAAGTTGCAAGAGACTCACTCAAACATTTCTTACTGAATTGTAATTTATCTATTTGTTAACCATGTATATTGACATATTGTTACATTAAGGGTGGACCCATACCAAATTCCCAGCTCTAACTGTCTCCAAATTTTGGAGGAATTCAGATCTAATCCAAACTTTTCAGCCAAACTCTGTGTGATCTTCTTTTCTTAGTCAAAGGTTTTGTTTTGGTAGAAAGATCTCAAGGCATCTGAGTTCTTTCAGCCTATTTAGTAAGCAAAACGTAAAGGGCTCTTGCATCTGCGTGACTGTTAGAACTATTCTACTATAGCTCTAGTCTTGTAACCTCCTTTCCTCCCCCCTTAGGATATCTCTTTATTTTCATTTCCTGTGGGTGTGGCTCTTCTCTTCTTTCACTGATGAGGATAGAGGGAAATTAATCAGAGAGTTACTTCCCCAATCTGATTCTGCTGCTATTGGGGGACTATCACTCCCCTAATCAAGTACCCCAACAATTACTTGTGTTAGTCCTGGTGCATTGTGAACTCCCTTTCTTACAATTCCCTCTGAAATGGTGTCTTTATTTGCTTAATTGCTATTTATTCACTCCCTCTATTCACTTAATAGCTCTTTGAGTGGCCTCTACATATTTCCACTCATGGGATACGCTGGCCAGGTGTGGTTTAGACTGTGGAACTAGCAATTAAAATATCTAATGTGCCCCTCTCCTCACCATTTGTGAATGTTCTGAGGGCTAGGTTATAAAAAGAAAGTGTGGCACTCCAGCTGAGCTCCCTCCCTTCCATTCTATCCTGTCCAGTTGACAATTAGGAAAATGCTCCATGCATCAACCCAATCCTTCTCTTCAGTGCCTTTCAGACCAATACTTCAGTAGGTTTTCGATAGAGTTTTGGTACATTTTAAAAAAATCTTAGTGTACTCTCCCTTATTAGGCAGAAAAAAGGGCCAAATAATTTCTAAATGTGTTTAATTATATATCCACAAAGTTTATAATTTAGCACCAGTCTCTCTCCCTCAAGGGATTAGAGCCCATTCCACTACAGCCAAAGCAGCATCTATGGATTTTTTTAAAAAACATGCCCCACTCATTGAAATACCTTACAGATTCAATTTTACAAATGCCAGTCTTACAAAAGACAGTGACACAAACTATTTTTCAAAGCAGAGATAAAAAAAATCATAATGAAAGTGATGTTGATGAAGAACAAGTCAACATCGCTTCACATTCCAATGCCTTCAGTGTATTGGAAATTGCTTTGCAGTGATTTGAAGGACAAGAAAGTGATGCAGTGCACCATATTGCAACTTATGCACCACATTTACTGTAATTTTGAGATGTTTAATTTTATGAACTTTTCCATTTTAAATTCCTCAATCCCTGATTAGTTTGTAAAACATGGCTATTACTATATGTAAGGCAGCAACCTTGGGTTCTATTCATACTTTCACTAGACATTATTCTCTAGACTTGGTATCCAAATCAAATGCTAGATTTGGCAGGGCAGTTCTGCGGTCTCTGTTTAATTAGGACTCCATATCCTTCCTTATGGGATAGTTAGCAAACAGTAATCTCATGAGTGGGAATATGCAGAAGTCTCTCACTAGAGGAAGAAATGAAGGTTACTTGCCTGTAACTGGAACTCTTTAAGATTTGCTGTGCGTATTCACTTTCCCTACCCACCTTACCCTCTTCCTTGGAGTCCTAATTTCTAAATGGAACCTGACGGAGTGGTGGAAGGAACTGAGGTGGTTGGAGTTCTATGCCCCTTTTCATAACTTTGCACTCAGGATGTTTGCAAACATTGATGGGAGTAAGAAAGGGGGCAGAGGAGTGTTCCAACAATCATTGCTTAAGTTCCACTAAGCTGCATGCAGTCGGCACATCCCATCAGCGTGAATAGAGTCCATCTCAAACAACTCTGGTTATAGGTGAGTAATCTTTATATTTTAGTGAAAGACTAAAATTTATGACTATATGTGACTAAATTAAGATTTTCTCCATATGAGTATCCTGTTTTGTTATAAATTAATAGTAATATAAAAATTTATTAAAAAGGAAAGGTAAAAGCATTGGAGACTCTAATGGGGAAAGGAGGCAAACTGCAAATAACAAGGGAAAGCTGCAAAAATAGGGAAAAACAATAAAACGTTTTGGATGGGAGCGGAGGCAAGTGGAACATTGGGGAAACTCTGAAGAGCGTTCAGTCATCTTTCTGTCTCTCTCTTCAAAGCCACACTCCTTTTTCCATTTCACTTTTTCCAGATGTTCTATTAGGACAATAGTTCTCAAACTTTTGTACTGGTGACCCCTTTCACATAGCAAGACTCTGAGAGCGACCCCCCCCCTTATAAATTAAAAACACTTTTTTATATATTTAACACCATTATAAATGCTGGATGCAAAGCAGGGTTTGGGGTAGAGGCTGATAGCTCGTGACCCCCCCATGTAATAACCTTGTGACCCCCTGAGGGGTCCCAACCCCCAGTTTGAGAACCCCTGTATTAGGACTTTTAGTTGCAAACGTTCAATAATATGTAGTCAATTGGCACTGTGCGGTTAAATCCTTGTGTGCCTCTTTGAGGGACAAAATCTGACCCCACCACTGTGGCTGTGGAGAGATCTGATTATAATTTGGATAAGTGTTGTTCTGTTACAAAAACGAACAGGGAGGCAGCCAGTACCCTGGCACAGGAGGCCTGAACAGCAGGGAGCTATGCTCCATGTGCACCCTTTGTACCCTAATGTGGAGGGCAGAGTACGGGTGGATAGTTTATCTGTGACGGCATGGATCACTAATCATCACTCTCTTGTGCATGATTGGTACTCTCCCATGGGGGCTGTGATAGAGGCAGCAGAGTATGACAGGAGGGAGATGGTGACTCCTCCCTCCCCTGATGTGCCTGGCCTAATTATTCAACTATTTAAAACTTTTTGGCACAAATGTTTTGCAAGATTTTAAAATGGAAGTAATATTTCTGTTGATATACTGTACATTGATGAGCCATATCAGAGGCTGTTCAAGACAATCTTCCACCCTAAGCAAAATGTCAGTGTGCTGTCCCCTGTGCCACTCAAATTTGGCCCAGTTGCCCCTGCATCCTGACAGAGGGGTGGCCATGCCAAATCTACTGTCCTTGGCAGCTGCCTAGTTCTCCTGTACATAGAGTAGCCTCTGATCCAGATTATGTATCCATGCAGAAGCATCTGCTATTTATTAGTGTCCAGTTGGAGATTATCCCCCTAATTATACAGTGTCCAGGTGTGCATTTTGTTGGCTCAGTGAAGCTGTAGATAAAGCATAAAGGGCCAGTAATACTCAGCTGTAGCCATGATATTTAGGTGATTGTTCATCAGAGTGGCAAGACTTCCCACTATATCTGCTGCCATCCAGCTGAAAATAATGGCTCAGAAAACTGTACTCATCACAGGTTGCTCCTCAGGAATCGGACTGGCCTTGGCTGTAAAAATGGCCAGAGATGAACAGAAAAGATTTAAAGGTAATATTTCTGAAATTAAATATATCACAGTACTGCATCTTCCATGTTGTTAGTCACTTTCATTTTAGGGTGTGACAGAGTGGACTGTACTAAGTGCTGGGTGTCTCACCATCTGATGGATAGATTTTCATCAGTCTGTACCTGAATTCTGTTCAGCTTCTCTTCTCCTCCATTCTTATTAATTCTCCCTTTCCTGACAGCAAGATATTATGCAATCAAATGTACTAATTTCTATGAACAGATGGTGATTCTGTGACTGTACTGAAATGAAATGTTTATCTGAAATTAACATAAATGTGGCAGTAGTATAAAAAGGGAAACTTTTTAAATTAAAGAAACAATGATGCATCTGCAGCACGCTAAATAAACATAGCGTTTTACAGGTTAGTCCTCACAGCTGCAGCTAGCTTTACTTGGCACTTAGCAAAGTCTTGTTGGTGTAAATGCAATTGCTAATTTTAGGAGAAAAAACATTGTGTCTGGGAGCCCTTAATTAAATTAGCAATTTGTTTCTGAGAGGCAGGATTCAGTATTTCTTCCTTGCATTTACTCCCATGAGGGAGGAGAAGGAAAACTTGGTTCCACTGTCTGCCTTACAAAATGGAAATATTTGCTGCAATTGTGTGTAGCTGACTCAATGAATTTAGCAATTCAGATCAGGTTTACTCTCAGCAAGTGTCTTACTCACCAGGGAATGATTGTATGGATTTATGGAAGTTAGCGTAATTAGGCCACGGTAATATTAAAGCTGATCTATACGTTGATAAATATCTTGCAAAATCCAACAATTTTGCAGTCTGAGGAATCATTTGTTTCACTTCCATGTAAAATGCTGGCTGCTTTTCTAAACACACTGGCTGTGATTTTCAAAAATGGGTGCCTAAAGATAGGCTTCTAACTCATTATTTAGGTGCCTAAATGTGGACTTAGGAGCCTAACTTTGGCACCCGTTATTGAAAATCTTGGGCTTAGTTTTTCTACCGTATCTTCCCTAATTGATATAGAAATAAAAACACATAGCTATAAACATGGCTGTATAAATGGTTTATTTCTCCATTTGCTCTTTCCCAAAATCTGATTTAAGAAAATTAGAAGCACTATAAAAAAAAATTAAATGCATACTCTCTGTTTTAGGTTATCAAGGCCCTATCACCAAAATATCTAAGCACTAAAATATGGACTTAAAGGTTGTATGCACTGTAACTTGTGTCTGCTGTCATTCTCAAAGGAAAAGCTTTCTCTGCAGTTACATTTCTGGTTACTTATTTATGATTTTTTACAGTGTATGCTACCATGAGGAATCTGACCAGGAAGGACAAACTTGCAGAAGCTGCAGGCAGAACCTTGGGTAAAACCCTGGAAATTAAACAACTGGATGTCTGCAGTGAAGAGTCTATTAAAACATGCGTCAGTAGCATCCCTGACAGAAGGATTGATATCCTAGGCAAGTAATGAACACAAATGAAAGATGGACGAAAAGTCAGGATACAAGATTTAATTTAAGGATCCTTTTAAATATTTCAGAGATGTTTCAGTAATATTCTTTCTAGAAATGTTTATGGATTTAAGTAATAAATATATGAATAAAACCAATAATACTGTACACTTGTACAGTATAAAGTCTTCCATTCAAGGTTCTCAAGCCATTTTACAAATACTAATTAATTGAATTCAGGCACAAAGAGATCAAATGACTTCTACAAAATCACACAATATGTCTGTGGCAAGGTTGAGAACAGAACTTGGATCTCCTGACTCTCCATCCTGCACTTGAGACCTAAGACCACCTCTACCCTCTGAACATAGTAGACCCCTAATTATTTACACTAACAATAGGATGATCCTTTGTGAATTAGCAAGTAAGTGAATAAATAATTGAGAGACTAATGCATCATCAAATGCACATGGTTAATTTCTAATAAGTTATAGTTTCATTTTATTTGATACTTTACTAGTAAATTATCTGTAATATATTTTGTAAAAATAAATATAACATAATAAGGCAACTAACTACACCCTCAGCTTTTAAATCTTGGCTAAGAGGAAGTAGAGCCTGCCTTTTTGGGGGAGATGATGGGGGAGCAGCAGAACAGCAAGGTGCAAATTAACATGATTTTCTGCAAATTGCACTATGCTCCAATTTGATATTCTACTTCTTACTACGGAGTGCTCATATTATGGCATGACCATTCTGCATTTCTGAAACCACAAGCGCTCAAATGGACTCTTCTCTTGACCACCACATAGTGGCAAAGTTCTCAACCGATGCCAGTTCATTTAAAAAAAAAAAAAAAAAAGAAATGACATTATGAAGTGCTAAACACAAAGTAGACCAAAAATATCAAACAAACATACTAAGGCCTGATCCAATACCCAGTGAAGTAAACTGAGACTCCGTTTGACTTGATTGGGCCCCTAATTCTTAATACTGAATAAGCAAATATAGAGAAGTTTTTGCTCATTTTTCCCCTTCCTTTTTTTCTTTAAATCAGGAAAGGGTAAGGCATAAATCAGAAATAAACAAGAAAAACTTCAGAATAGCAGATATTTTAAAATGTATTAAGAATAAAAGCAAAGACATTCCATGTCAAATGTAATCTCAAGGTTTCAGTAAGAAGCTGAATAACTAACTGCTCTTGTGTGTTTTAATCCCTTATTCCAGTCACTCATTTTTACCACCATGTGTTTTCCAGTGAAAGTGCCAAGTTAATGTTTATTGCAGTTACTACTCACTACTGTGTTTTGCATCTGTACAGTTAGCAATGCTGGTATGGGGCTCATTGGACCTATTGAATGCCAGACCATAGATGAGATGAGAACTGTGATGGATACAAACTTCTTCGGATTGGTTCGACTCTTGAAGGAGATTTTACCTGATATGAAGAAGAGGAAGAGTGGACATATAGTTATAATAAGTAGTGTCATGGGAATACAAGGCAAAGTATTATTATGTACTAATTATTCATAATTTGAAGCTCGCATTTTTCTGAAGTGAAAAATGTAAGCAATCTAGTATATTAAGCTATTGTTTCCAGTTTACAAACATGGGCTTCAGTTCTACATTCTTATTCACGCTGAGTAATACATTATGTCCGTACTCTCATTAATTTTAATGGGACAACTTGCAGAGTAAAGTACTACTGCTTGTGAGTAAGGCTGACAGATTTAGGACCATAACAACTATGTTTGAGTTTTCTGAAAAGTAGCATTTTGCTCTTTTCACAAAGTAAGTTCATAGGAAACTTGTCTCTGTGTCTTGCTTGAAGGGACTATGGAGGAAAGACCAACACATTTTAATACACTTTTTTATGCACAGATATTTTGTGAAACTAGCTTTATAAAAAGCTCTACCTTAAAAAGATTTAGTACATATGCAGTCTGTTAGTAATTCACATATTTGACACAGGAAAGTATTCCAAGCAGTATATACAAAGTTGGTCTTCCAACACTGCTCGCTCTCTGCCCCCCCCCCCCCCAAAAAAAAAAACAGAACAAGAAGATGGAATCAACAGTTTCACACTGAAATACTCTCTGACTGTTTGATCAGTGGGTCCTTTCCCACTTCTATTGGAGTCCTCCAAGTCCTCCATATCCCAGACAGTCAAATCAGTATTTCCTTTCTGAAAGGCTTTCCCTCTTACTAGGTATCCTGGTGTTGCCACTAACCCCCAAGGGGGAGCCATCAAATGAACCTCACTTTAGAGCCAGATAATGTTGCTTTTAATTTGGTGCTCCACCCTACATAATCTTACTTGTATATGTAGTCTCAATAACTTTACTGGGCCTCTCACCTATGGATTATTCATGTGAGTGGGCAGTTGTAGTGTCAAGACCTTGGCTACTAAGAGTTGCTAATGAGCAACATGATGCTCACCATCCGTCTTAGAGGGTTGTATATTGCCTCCTCCAAGTCATCAAGAAGTTTAAAACCAAATCTTTTAAATCTTATATCTCTTAGATGCATTGCAACACAGCTGCCATGCCAAATGATAGATTGTATTACACATATAGATTGCTGTATTAGACCACAAAATATCTAACATAAATACCATGTGCGAGAGTCTCAGCTATGGCCAAGGAACAGCTCGAAGGCTGCTCTAACCTGCGCCAGTTGCCAATGGCACCTAGGGATCATAATAGCCAGGGTGCAAAGGAGACAATCACTGCTCAGCAGGTATTTCCCCCCCCCCCCCCCAAAAAAAAGGGTTGGTCACCCTAGTGCATTTAGTAGGAGTGTTTTTAACATCTTCATAACTTGAATTAGCCCAACATAAATCGTGATGATTTTTTTTCATGCTCTCATAACCACAAACAGCTTATACATTTTTTTAGGAAACATAAGCCACTCAAAAACTCTTAACATGATCTGTAACAATTTTGTTTTTGCCTTCAGGTATTTTGTTCAATGATGTTTATGCTGCATCTAAATTTGCTGTGGAAGGATTCTGTGAAAGTTTAGCCATACAAGCACTCAAGTTTAAACTTCAGTAAGTGTTGACCCAAAGGTGTGGGCTACATATCAGACTGTACTTTAAAATATATCTTGAGCTAGTAGTAGTAGTACAGCCATTATATTGCAGGCTACAGTGCCAGAGAAAGAGGATGAAGAATTTTTCCTCTTGAATTGAAGCTATACATTCACAAGAAGCCACTGAAACCTTCTTATAGAAGTTCCCTTGCCCTCCCCACCAAAGTACTACAAATGTTTAAATGACAAAATAAACATGACCTACAGCATTCAGATTAGGAGTAAGTTTAGCTTTTGAAAAAATATGTATAGCTTTCATATACATCCCTGGAAATCTGGACTCTCATCTACAGTACTGTGGGGCTGTGGTCATGTAATATGTGTACCTCAAAGAGAATGTGTTCTCTAATCTGTAGTACCCAGATACATTAGGGAAAATGATCAATAATGACTTTCATTATAATGATTATTGGAGACATTTATATAACAACATAGTGGTATGTAGCACTTTCAATAGTGAATAAAAACATGGGACTTGCAATGGAAATCAAGCAAAGCAAGACAGAAAGAGGAGATGCCTACAGTCTAAGTGAATAGAGCGTGAGCAGGAGGGATGCACAAAATAAGATTGTGAGGTAGTTTACATGGTAGTTCATAACTTTTGTATATCATTACTTACAATTTAATTTTATTAGTTTTTAATGAGAATGTATTAGAGAATTACTGTATGTGTAAATAGATGGGCTCTGAGAAGGGGTTTAAAGGAGATAAGAAATGTTTGTGGCATAGAGGGTTAGAGGGCATTCGAGGCCTAGGAGGCAGCATGGAAGAAGGAAGAAGAAAAAGGTTGCATGGAGAAATGTGAAATTGGCTAGTGTCCAGTGATAACGTAAGCAGGGGCAGCACTGTGCAGAAGTTTTAATTTGAAGTTCTGCTTAAAAATCAGTAGCGTGGTATAGCCCTTAGGAATAAGGGGCAAAATACAGATATTCATTAACAGTCTAACCCAGCCACAGAACTGGCCAGAAATCTGCTATACAAAAACCTTGTTCAATAGATAACTACGGTTGTAAACAGGAAGGACTTGGCATACTTAAAACTTGAGAGTGGAGCTGGAGAAGGAACTGGTGCAGGGACCTTAAGTATTTCTAAGCTTTACTATTATGCACTTCTGGGCAAATCCTGCTCCTCAGTAGGTCCACCGAGCTCAACAGCAGCATAAGTCTGGGAAGCTGGACTTTCTGCCTAAGCATTTATACTGTACTTTGTGGGTACCACAGAATAAGAGTGCCTTCCAGAATTCTATACAACCAAGAGGTAACCAAAGAGATCGCTCTCTCTTTCTTTTAAATACTTCTACTATTATTACTATGTAGGAGAGATAGCAAGGAGATCCATCTAGCACTTCGTCCAGAAGGCGGTGAGGTTTATGATAATTTAAGTCTTGTTGCAGAGATCCACAGCTGTAAGCCAGCAGCTGAGAGGGCTTTGTCTCCTGCTTCCACTTGTCATAGACTGATAATTCCATTGCTCCTCAGCAGTGCAGCCAGTGTTCTTCTCCCACGGAAACCCCCAGTGCCTGTCTGAGATGCTCAGGGCAAGAGCTGTGGTATGGATCTCCCCCTTAACATTTTTTAAATAGTAAATTCTTTAATAAGTGCTTATTTATTTGCAGACACTCACTACCTATATAAAGGATAGCGTTACACATTTCCCATATAGGAGGACAGATCACCAATGTTATTGTTCTTGTAACAGGCTAAGTCTGATTGAGCCAGGCCCAGTGATCACAGAATTTGAAAAAAAGGTGTTTGAAGATGGAATGAAAATGGATCTTTCGGCTGCCGATGAAGAAACTGCTGACATGTTTACTAATATTTACCTTAAAAATTACAAACAGATTTTCCAAAGCCTGGGACAGAGTGCAGAGGACATAGCAGAGGTAATTAGTCAAATTATTTTGTGCAGTCTTAGAATGATCTGTTTGGTTGTCGACCCACTAAACTTCATTAAGCACAACCTCAAGAAATTACTGGATCTGGAATTTAGAAAGAACATGAAGTTCTCCCAGTTTTAAAAGGCAACTGTGACTTTTAATCTGTAATACCATTGAGTGGATAGTTGCAATGTGATCTAACTATCCAGTGAAGTCAGAATGACACTAATGTGCATGGTCACCAGAAATCTAGATGGGTTACTACCATTGTTTATGGCCCCTCTCTTGCTCAGATTCCACTAGTGCAAACCCCTACACCCATGTGAAGTCCAGCAGACTATCCCAGGAACCAACAACAGAAATGCACCAGCAGGTCACAGCAGAACATAGCTGGAGGCAATCTCTGATATTTGAGGGTTTACAGATCACAACCAACACCATGAACTGCTTCTAGAAGCAAATAGGTAGACAACCTAGAGTACGGAACATCAGTCTTGTAGACTTACATCTCAAATTTAAGCTGTTGCATTGTGCCAGCTGACATGCTCTTCAAAAGTAGGCCAGAGTAGTACTCTAGGGTAAATGAATGCTTGAGGTTACAAAGGCCTGAATCACTGTGGAGAGGTGGAAATACAGGAAAGTTTGCAGCCTTCAGATCAACCCTAAGTTAAAAATGACAGTGTGTGATTGAGGGCATCTTGGAATCTAAGAGCAGAAATGGATTCTAAATGTTTACGAGCAGCATTAGTGAAGGTCAGACACACAGTCCAATATACGAAATACTAGCTAAGGCCCTGATCCTGCAACTGGTTTTGTGCACACAGATTTGTATGCATTTACACAGCCATATTCACTTCAATAAGACTCTGCCTTGGCATAAGGATCAGCCTGTGCGGGATCTGGAAACCTCCATGGAGTCCCAGTGATTTTGTTTGTGTCTTACCTTAGACCTATAGGGTGTGATTCTTAACACCCTCAGCATTGACATAGCACTGCTCCCACTGAAGTTAATGAGAGCTTTACTGCTGACTTCAATGGGAGCAAAGTTAGGCCAACACTGAGCACTTTTGAAAATCCCACACAATATATTTTTTTAATTTGTATTTGATTTAAATTCAGGTTCCTGAATTTAATGTTGTTTGTAAACTGGTAAATATGAAACATCCTGATTCACACATTTGATACCATATCTGTGAATTCAGACTTGTTCTGTATTTAATATTTTATTTTTAATAATTCCACATTTAATCACTTTCTGAATGATAAAGCACTTTAGTAGCTTTTATTTACATCAATATACAGTTGGAAAACTTAGATGCATGCAATTAATTCTTCCAGATAAGTGAGTGCAGCTAGAACTTTACAAACTTAAAATTTTTATTAAGATGTTAAAAAAAAAATATTGAACAGAGTTTGAGCATAGAAGTTTCTGGTTATCAGGGAATAATGTACAGATTATCAAGGGTGCAAAGCTTGGTTTAAGATCAGGTGGCATAAGGAATACATAATCTGCAATATCCCTGATTGGGGGTAAAAGGTTGATGGGTCAAAGTACAGGCATTGAGTGTCATACAAGGATGTGTGTGGTACTCCAATTGAAATTGAGGTAACTCGCTCTTTGCCTGCCAAGTTGAAAATATATCTCTGTCTTCAGCTTCCTAGACAAACACTTGTAGTTTGAACAAACAGTTCTTCTAAGCAAGAGCTTCTAACTCGGAATCAGACTCCTGCCCTCACTTCAACCTGCATAATGTCTTCATTGCAGAATTTACCCAGTGGATCAACATGCAAGTTTGCCTAGCTTGGGTGTGAATGGCCATGCTGCAAAGCCACTCTTGAGTTGAGTTAGCGTTGTACTCACCCACTTGAGATGCTAAAACTTCTGGGATTATATCCCATGGTTCTTAGCACTGCAGTACACTAAGCCAGTCTGAATTGTGGGAAAACTTGTCTGTCCTTTTGGTCACACACAGGGAATTGTGGGAAAGCACTGGATATTTATCAGCACTTGAGGGGTTCAGTGTGTCCCCTCACTGCAAAGTGGGCAGTTTACCAGCCTGAGTGAAAGTACCACTCTGGCTTTAGTGTATAGCTCCAGATGAGCCAGGTAGCTTGGGTGCAAAGCACAACCAAACTTGGGTCAGAGGGGTGGGTGCATGTGTGAGAGAGAGAGAGAGAGAGAGAGAGATGGGATGGGGAAAACCCAAACAAGAGCCCAAGATAACGCTGCTCTCTGGGTCTCACCCTGCACTTTCTCTGCTTCACCCATGCTTATCTGAACACCTCCTTTCTCTCCTTTGCCTACATCTAATTTCATGTTCTCTTTCTTACCACCTCCATACATTCTCAACTAATGTTTGAGAAGTTTCTCCTTGACCCTCAAAAATATCCTGAAAACCTGCTCCATGAGATGCTCCTGCTTTACTCACTACTTGCTTACTCTACTTTTCTTTTGTTTTTAGACTCTTAAGGTCTTTGAGACATGAACTTGTCATTTGTTCAGCATGCATTGCATATCATACAACACTATGTATAGGTTTAAAGAACACAGACACACAAGCCTTTGGGCATGAGCACAGAACTGCTAACCAGCAGTGATCATTGGAGTCACAAACCCCTTACATATAGAACCCTATACAAAGCTATCAAAGAGATGGAAAGGAATAACGGTAGGAGACCCAAGTTCAGTGCTGCAGTAGATTGGAGCCAGCTAGCAATTTTTTTTATTTTATTTTTTTTTTTTTTTTTTTTTTTACTTTTTTGCACCAAATTGGGAATTAGTATTAGAGCCTTTTTTGGTAGTTTACATAGTAGTTTTTAGCTTTAGTCAAGAAACCACTCTGTGCTGAAGTTCCCTCAATACACATTTGGAATAAAAAAGAAAAACCAAAATGCTTAACCCTTGGAGCCCCACTGAAGTTTGTGTTTCATAATACCAAACTGGAGACATTTGGGCCAGAATTTAATCATTATGACGCTTTTTAAAGAATAAAAGGGTCAAGCAAACATACTGATCACCTCCATGCTGCCTGCCCACTACTTCCAAGACAGGAAATGATTGTACTCAGAAATAGGACTGATGTTGGCACTAGATGCAGTATTAGTATTAAAGATGCTCTGAAAATGTCACTGATACATGTCTGTGTAGCTCAAAAGCTTGTACCTTCCACCAACAGAAGTTGGTTTAATAAAAGATACCATCTTACCTACCTTGTTTTATTGCTGCACATAGCAAGTTTTAGAGAAAAATCCCGGTGGGTGTAAAAAACAGATTTCTGGTTTTCTAATCACATATTTCATCACTGATCTCATATTCAAATGTTCTAAATAGTAAATATATTCCTTTTGTTTAATATAAACTTCCACTATATTTTCTGATAAAGTTGGAAAATAAAATTATGTTGATTAACCTCAAAGAGAAACATGTTTTTTGAGGTTTCTAAATTATCCTAAGAAAATCTTAATGGATTAACTGCCTGATTAAAATGTGATCAGATTTCCTAAAGGATTTTACAAAGCTATCTTTGCTCAGTCATTCTGTTTGTTGATTCTTGCACATCTATTTGGATAAATGATGTTCTCTAAAGATCCCATTTCTCATTCTAACAGCATACAGTAAAGATAATTCTTGCAGAAAATCCACCTTTTCGCCATCAGACCAACACCCTGTATACACCAATGACAACCTTGAAATATGCAGATCCAAATGGAGATTTACCTATTGATACCTTCTACAAAATGGTTTTTCAGCATGATAAAATCTTCAGTGCAAGTCTTAACTTCATCAAACTGCTAAGGTGGAGAAGCAGAAAAAGCTTTGATTTGGGAAACCCTTCACAATGAATATATGTATGCTATTGTGTGCATTTGGATCACTGGTTCTAGTCACTGCTGATATACTGTTTTGAAAAATAGCTTTGCAATATAATTGATTACAAAAAGACATTCAAAATGTTTGGTTAGTGAGCTTAATTGAGGTATTAATGTTGATTAACTTCTATTTTGAACTTCAAGTTTCCAGTGCTTTGAAAGTAAAATGTTTGACCTATGTCAGTTATTGTCAGTAATCTTGGCTGTATATTCTATTTCCAGAGTTGTTCCTGGTAGAAATTTATGACCACTTTTTCTGAACATCAACAAACCAATTATCAAACAGTCCCTTCAGCATTTATTAGAATTAAAAAGAAAAGATATTGAGATTAGTACTCTGTGTATATCTTATTTGTAGAAAAACCTGATTTGTTAGTATTGTAAAACATATTGAATTGCTTTGCTAATGTTCTAGTGATTTTTAAATCACTTAACACCTTGTTCTATAGTTCTATACTTCTATTTAAAAGGATTAGAATAAACTACTTGTTAGAAACCTAAGAAGTGCAAGCATTTTTATAGTTTTAAAATGTATTGAAGATGCCTAAAATATGGACATTCATATTATAGTCAACTTCTATGATAGTGGTGAATGGCTTATGATTATTTCTGTGGTTTCTTAGGGAACACAAATTAATACAATCAAAATTTTCAAACCTGAGGGCCTAAAGCTAGGCTCCTAAATCCATATTTAGACATCTGGATAGAAGTGATCTGATTTTCAATGGTGCTGTGCACCTGCAGCTCCCATTGAAGTCAGTGCCAGTTACATGTGTTCAGCACCTTTGAAACTCAGAGCACTATCTAAATCAGTGGTGGACAACCTGCAGCCCATCAGGGTAATCCGCTGGCTGGCCACGAGACAGTTTGTTTACATTTGCACGGCCCCCGCAGCTCCCAGTGGCCGCAGTTCGCCGTTCCCAGCCAATGGGAGCTGTGGGTAGTGGTGGCCAACACATCCCTGTGGCCTGCACCACTTCCCACAGTTCCAATTGGCTGAGAACGGCGAACCCCGGCCACTGGGAGCTGCGGGCAGCCATGCAAATGTAAACAAACTGTCTGGTGGCCCGCATGCAACCCGTGGGCCACAGGTTGCCCACTACTGATCTAAATGTCAAAATGTGGATTTAAGACACTGGCTTTAGGCACCCACATTTGAAAATTTCATAGGAGTTGGCTAGACATCTAAATGTCTTTAGGCTTTCAGGTTTGAAAATGTTTGCTTGTAGCTCCACTTTATTTACAGCTGTATTTGAGTGTCTGGAGGATGGGTGTTTGTATGTATGTATGTAAATGCATAGATGTACCAGTAGCTTTGATAAGGTTGGCAGTGTTCTTGGGAATAGGATTTGCTGACTGCTATATGACATGCTTGGGTTATACATAGTGGGTTTTTTTTTTAAATATCTTACCAACACAGCACTTTTTTTTATATTTAGAATTCAAAGAATGTTTGTCAGACAGAATAATTTTAAAGCTAAGTCAAATTTTAAACTGAATGCAATAGTATTCCTTTAAATTTCATGTTGCTTTACTGAAATGGGTAGAAAAATTTGGTTTCCACATAACAGAATCAATTAATCATAACAGAATTTAAATATACAAATTACATATTTAAGATCAAGACATGCTATAACAACACTTGTTTTTCATAAGGTCCTGCTTTTTTGAAGAACTTTAACTATATAAACATTGTCAAAAACTAAACATAAGAATGGCCATACAGGGTCAGACCAATGGTCCTCCTAACCCAGTATCTTATCTCTGACAGTGGCCAGTGCCAGATGCTTCAGAGGGAATTAACAGAATGGGGTGGTCGACTGATCCATCCTCTGTTGTCTAGTCACAGCTTCCGGCAGTTGAAGATTTAGGGTTGCATCCCTGACCATCTTGACTAATAGCCATTGATGGACCTGCCCTCCATGAACATCTTTATTTATTTTATTTTATTTTATTTTTAAGCCAGTTATGCTTTTGGCCTTCACAACATCCCATGGCAACAAGTTCCACAAGGTAGTGTGAAGTAGTACTTCCTTTTGTTTTAAACCTACTGCCTATTTCATGAGGTGACACCTAGTTCTTCTTTTAGGTGAAGGAATAAATAACACTTACTTTCTCCATACCATTTATGATTTTCTAGACCTCTATCATAGCCCCCCTTCTTAGTTGCCTCTTTCCTTAGCTGAGCAGTGCAAGTCATTTTAATCTCTCCAAATGGAAGCTGCTCTACACCACTAATCATTCTCATTGCCCTTCCAAGCCTTTTCCCAATTTTAATCTCTCTTGAGTAACTTTTGTATCATCTGCAAATTTTGCCACCTTACTAGTCATCCTTTTTTTCCAGATCAATTATGAGTATGTTGAACAGCACAGGTCCGAGTATAGATAGTTGAGGGACCCTGCTATTTACCTCTCCATTGTGAAAATATTTATTCCTACCCTTTTGTTTCCTAGCTTACTTAACAGTTGCTGATTTATGAGAGGACCTTCTGTCTTATCCCATGACTGCTTAGTTTGCTTAAGAACCTTTAGTGAGGGAGCTTGGACTTTCAGAAAGCTTTTGACAAGTACACTATAATCCACATGCTTGCTGACTCATTCAAAGAATTCTAATAGGTTGGTGAAGCATGATTTCCCTTTAAAAAGGTCAGCCATGCTGACTTTTCCCCAACCATATCTGATAATTTTTATTATAGTTTAAACTAATTTGCCTGGTAATGAAGTAGACTTACCACCCTGTAATTGCCAGGATCAGCTTTGGAGCCTTTTTTAAAAACAGGCATTATGCTACCTATCCTCTAGCACACAAGCTAATTTAATCAGTAGGTTACATACCACAATTAGTAGCTCTATAATTTAATGTACGAGTTCCTTCAGAATTCTTGGGTTAATACCATCTGGTCCTGGTGCCTTATTACTGTTTGTTTAATCAATTGCAATCTGGAACAGTTCCTCAGATTTGTCTCCTAAAAAGAATGGCTCGGATGTCTGACTCTCTCCAATATCCTCTGCTGTGAAGACTGATGCAAAGAATTCATTTAGCTTCTCTGCAAAAGCCTCATCTTGAGCGCTCACTGACTGTTTGGCAGGCTTCCTGCTTCTGATGTCCTTTAACAACAAATTGTGTTGTTTTTGTTTGTTGGTTTGTTTTTGTGTCCTTAACTAGTTGCTCTTCAAATTCCTTCTTGGTCTGCCCTATTATAGTTTTACACTTGATTTACCATTTTCTATTTTCCTCAGACTGGGCTTCTAATTTTTAAAGGCTGTATTTTTTAAACTAACTGCTTCTTTTACTCTACTGTTTGACCATTGTTGAATTTTTTTGAGCTGGGGTATGCATTTAGTTTGAGCCACTATTATGGTGTTTTTAAATAGCCTCCATGCAGGTTGCAGGCATTTCATCCTTGTGACTGTTCCTTTTTATTTCTATTTAACCAGCTTCCTCATTTTTGTGTAGTTCCCCTTTTTGAAGCTAAATTCTACTGTGATGGATTTCTTTGGCATTTTCCCCCCTACAACAGTGTTAAATTTAATTACATTAATCCTATTATCTCGTGGTTCACCTATATTCACCTCTTGAACCAGATCCTGTATTTCTCTTAGGACTAAATCAAGAATTCCTTCTCCCCATGTCAGCTTCAGAAAAAGCAACTCCAAGAAATTGCTGAAATATTCTATGCTAAGTATTGTCGTACTGATATTCACAGAATTACTTCTGATACTTGGCAAGGTTATAGGGGAAAAAACAGTAAATGATTCTAGTATACACACTCATGTATCATATTCAGGTATGGTGACTTGCCTGCCTGGTGCGAAGGTTGCAGATCTCTTGAGGCATCGAGATAGACTTGTGTCGTGCTGGGGAGGAGCCAGTAGTCATGGTACATGAAGGTACCAATGACAGAGGGAAGGGTAGGAGAGAGATCCTGGAGGCCAAATTTAGGAAAGAGACTGAAATCCAGGACCTTTATGATGGCATTCTCAGAAATGCTTCCAGTTCCGCGCGCAGGGCCAGGTAGAGCTTCAGCGTCCCAATGCGTGGATGAGACGATGTTGTAGGGAGCAGGAGTTTAGATTTATTAGAAATTGGGGAAACGTTTGGGATAGGGGGAGCCTATACAGGAACGATGGCTTCCACCTAAACCAGCGTGGATCCAGACTGCTGGCACTTAACATTAAAAAGGTTGCAGAGCAGTTTTTAATCTAAGGCCTGGTCCCCACTAAGTCCCCACTTCGGACTAAGGTATGCAAATTCAGCTACGTTAATAACGTAGCTGAATTCGAAGTACCTTAGTCCGAACTTACCGCGGTCCAGACGCGGCAGGAAGGCTCCCCCGTCGATGCCGCGTACTCCTCTCGGCGAGCTGGAGTACCGGCGCCGACTGCGAGCACTTCCGGGATCGATTTAGCGTGTCTTAACCAGACGCGATAAATCGATCCCAGAACATCGATTGCGTGCCGCCGGACCCTCCGGTAAGTGAAGACAAGGCCTAAGAGATGGGGAAAAGCCGATTGCTGCAGAGAAGCACGTGGATCGGACAGAGACATCTCTTAGAGGAGAGTCTATTGATAGAGATTCTCTAGGTTTTAGTCAGGAGGAGAGGATAGAAGAGGATAAAGTATGGGCCAGATCAGACAAGAAACATTTATATAAAAAAGAATCTGACACATCAGAAAAGGGCAGACAAACAGTGACACGTTTTTAAAGTGCTTGTACACAAATGGTAGAAGTCTAAATAATAAGATGGGTGAACTAGAGTGCCTCGTGTTAAAGGAGGATATTGATAAAATAGGCATCACAGAAACCTGGTAGAGTTGGGACACAATCATTCCAGGGTACAAAATATATTGGAAGGACAGAACAGGTCGGGAGGGGGGAAGGGAGTGAGTGGCACTATCTGTGAAAGAAAATGTAGAATCAAATGAAGTAAAAATCTTAAATGAATCCACATGTTCCATAGAATCTCTAGGGATAGTAATTCCATGCTCTAATAAGAATATAACAGTAGGGATCTATTACTGACCACCTGACCAGGACAGTGATAGTGACTATGAAATGCTAAGGGTGATTAGAGAGGCATTAGAGAATTCAATAATAGTGGGGGATTTCAATTATCCCCATATTGACTGGGTACATGCCACCTCAGGAGGAAATGCAGAGACAAAATTTCTTGATACTTCAAATGACTGCTTCTTGGAGCAGCTGGTACAGGAACCCACAAGGGGAGAGGCAATTCTCGATTTAGTCCTGAGTGGCATGCAGGATCTGGTCCAAGAGGTAACTATAACAGGAATTAGTGACCATAATATAACAACATTTAACATTCCTGTGGTGGGAAGAACACCTCAGCAGCCCAACACTGTGGCATTTAATTTCAGAAAGGGGAACTATGCAAAAATGAGGAGGTTAGTTAAAAAGAAATTAAAAGGTACAGTAACTAGAATGAAATCTCTGCAAGCTGCATGGACACTTTTCAAAGACACCATAATAGAGGCCCAAATTAAATGTATACTCCAAATTAAAAAACACCGTAAAAAAACTAAAAAAGAGCCACCATGGCTTAACAACCATGTAAAAGAAGCAGTGAGAGATAAAAAGGCATCTTTTAAAAAGTGGACGTCAAATCCTAGTGAGGTAAATAGAAAGGAGCATAAACACTCCAAATTAAGTGTAAAAATGTAATAAGAAAAGCCAAAAAGGAGTTTGAAGAACAGTTAGCCAAAGACTCAAAAGGTAGTAACAAAATGGTTTTTAAGTACATCAGAAGCAGGAAGGCTGCTAAACAACCAATGGGGCCCCTGGACAATTAAGATAAAAAAGGAGCACTTAAAGACGATAAAGTCATTGCAGAGAAACTAAATGAATTCTTTGTTTCAGTCTTCATGGCTGAGGATGTGAGGGAGATTCCCAAATCTGAGCCATCCTTTGTAGGTGACAAATCTGAGGAATTGTCACAGATTGAAATGTCACTAGAGGAGGTTTTGGAATTAACTGATAATTACTAAATTAATTAAACAAATTAATGGGCAGCAGATTTAAAACAAATAAAAGGAAGTTCTTCTTCACACAAAACACAGTCAACTTATGGAATTCCTTGCCTGAGGAGGTTGTGAAGACTAGGACTATAAGCGAGTTTAAAAGAGAACTAGATAAATTCATGGAGGTTAAGTCTATTAATTGCTATTAGCCAGGATGGGTAAGGAATAGTGTCCCTAGTCTCTGTTTGTCACAGGGTGGAGATAGATGGCAGGAGAGAGATCACTTGATCATTACCTGTTAGGTTCACTCCCTCTGGGGCACCTGGCATTGGCCACTGTCAGCAGACAGGATACTGGGCTGAATGGACCTTTGGTCTGACCCAGTATGGCCATTCTTATGTTGTTCTTATTCTGGGGAGAGGTCTGAATTTTATTTTTAATTATGGTTTTTACCCAGCCTATATGTTTAGGACTAAGTACTCCTCCTAAATCCACAGCTCTCCTAGGGATGTCAATGGGTAGTTTGCATAGTGCTCATGAGGGGAATGTGGTCTTTATCTAATAACTGAACTTATTTATTCTGTACCTAATTATTACATTCAGCATCATTCAGTGGAGCAAATATGTTCATCTTGGAGGCCACTATTACTTCTGCCCTTTATTTCTTTCTTCCCTATCTTCATTTTTGTTTCTTTCCCCCTTTAATGTTTTTGCGTCTCTCTGTTTTTTCTTAATTTCCTTTCCTCCTCCAACTCCTGGTTCCCAACCCCTGCTGGAGGATGGGAGATGTCTGGAATAGATTCCCTACCTCTATGTGACCATGCTGCTACTTCTGTGAAATACATGGGAGGAAAAAAAAGTGTCACTTTGTCCACTAGATGCTCCTATTACTTGATTGCTCAATAAAATGCAATAAAGAGAACCAGAAGTTGCCATCTTATTCAGCTTTCTAAAGTCAACATATCATTTGTCTGACGTAGAATACTGTGCAACTTGATGGCTAAAAATTGTCTTAAAGATGGGTCAAACTGTATTAACAGTGACTGAAAAGTTTTATAAAGACAACTGCAAAATGTCTCAGAAATGCATATTGAAATCTAGGTTTACTGTAGTACCTGCTGATGAATCCACCAACAGGTCTGCAGTTAAAGGCTTGTTACCTGGGAAGTCATTCCAGATTAGTCATTCCTGATTAACTATTTCTAAGCAATACATCAGATATTACAGGGTGGGAAACTCTCTCCTATTTGCTGAAATAGTAGACCTAAATACGGAATTGC
The DNA here is from genome assembly GCF_013100865.1 of Trachemys scripta elegans. Classification (NCBI taxonomy): domain Eukaryota; kingdom Metazoa; phylum Chordata; order Testudines; family Emydidae; genus Trachemys; species Trachemys scripta. The sequence goes on along the minus strand of NC_048305.1, from coordinate 75,239,772 downwards.
TGATGGTATCACATTGGGAATAAAAATAAATATTGGAGCTGTGGGACTAAAAGTAGAACAACAATCAAACCACTAGGTTAAATTGAGATTGTGTAGCAATGTGGGTTAGTCAAATAGCCCAAACTTAGACACAGAACACTGCCTGCTGCATCAAACTACAACCTTGAAACTACTAACATAGATATCAAAATAGGTTATTCTTATTTTTAAGAGGATTGAATTTATTTTGAAAGGCATTTTTCATTGTAAGTCCTGAAAAACTATAGTAATATCAAGCTCTTGCTGATGCCTATAAAGTACCGGGAGAAACAAACTATTCTGAAGGTACTGACCGTGCACACCAGTCTCCTAGTCAGGTCACAACACTGAATGCAAGGAAAACAAATTATCACACCTTGTCATCTATTGGGGATGTACTGCAGACAGTGAAGTAGGCTAGCCTGCTGTAGCCCGAGCTAGGGGCACTTTTAACGAGTAAAGGTGCGCCCATACTGGGAAAAAAGATGGGTTTTAGCACGTGTCAGCGCACATGGAACAACCAGTACAATCCGCATGCAGACAAGGCAGTGGTAGTTCCTGCTCATGTGTGTTAAACTACCCCCGCCTGGTCCACAGGGGCCTTCACCACGTCTTGTCCACCACATTAAAGCCCACCTTTTCTGCTAGAGAAGAGAGGCCCCAGAGGTAACACAGGGCGCATCGCCGGCTGCACGTGTACGCCGCCCCCCCCCCCCTCTTGCCCTGGGCAGGCACCGCTGCCTGGGCTGCGTACACAGCAGCGCCACGAGGCTAGTGAGCACGCGGATCCAGCCTTGCCCCTTTGCTCCGGCGCCGCCCGCCCAGTGCTGCCCCACTTCAGATTCCGAAGCCCGGCTGGGCGGGGGGAGCGCAGGGTGTGCGTGCCCCGGGGTGGGCGCGGGGCTTGTGCCAGAGCGCTTTCCGGGGAATGGGGTCCCGGAAGCGGAAGTGTCAGAGGACGGCTTCCGGCGGAAGTGGCGCTGGTCGCTGGTTGTGCTCCTCGCTGGCTCGTTTCCCCCTCCCGGCCGCTCTCGGTTCTGAGGGAACGGCCGCCGCTGGGTGAGTGCAGAGCCGGAGCCGAGCCGAGCTGTGCGCGGGCTTTTCGGACGGCTTCCTGCGGCTCCCGTTCACAAGGCGGCGGCCAGTATGGCACGACTACCCGGCGGCGGCGCGTGAAGGATGTGGCGGAGGCTGTAGCCGAGGGAGCCCTGAACTCCGGGCAGCGCCTCCCACGGCTGTTCCCAAGCTCCTGGCACCGGCTCTGGGGAGCTGGCAGCGGGCCCCGCGCCGGCCCCCGCTAGCGCTCTCCCGCCTTCGGGCGTGATCTGATCCCTCCCTTTCTCCCCCAGCGCGCGGTCCCCTCAGCACCCGCCCCGCACCCAGCGTCCTCCAGCCCGCAGACTCACAGCACCTGCTTGGTACCTGCCCCGGCAACACCGCCCCGGGTCTCCCTGAGCAGCGGGTCTCTGGTGCCCTGTGGGTCTTGCTCTGGGTCTGAAGATCTGAGTTCAAAGAGTCTCGGAGAGTGAGTGTGAAATATAATGGCTTCGTCGTCTGGAAACGACGACGACCTCACCATCCCTAGAGCTGCTATTAACAAGATGATCAAAGAAACTCTCCCCAATGTCCGGGTGGCTAATGATGCCCGGGAGCTGGTGGTGAACTGCTGCACTGAATTCATCCACCTCATCTCCTCGGAGGCCAATGAGATCTGTAACAAGTCTGAGAAGAAAACCATCTCCCCAGAGCATGTCATACAAGGTGAGTGCCTCGGGGGCAGTCGTCTGGTAGATGACAGACCATTTCGTTTAATGCAGTGTTGTTGTAGCCATGTCGGTCTCGGGATAATAGAGAGAGAGGGTGGGTGAGGTAATATTTTTTTAGTTGGCTAACTGCTGTTGGTGAGAGAGGCAAGCTTTCCAACAACACTGGGCTCTTCTTTAGGTCTATGACCCTACAATTTATTTCTCTAAAAGTACTGGCAGAAAAAGTCAATATTTTTAAGAACATGAGTAAGATTATTTGTTGCCTTGCACTGCAAGAGGGAGGCTACTTTTGTGGTGAAGGGGGCAGGAGTTTTCAGTTCCTGCCCTTGTTCTCTTCCTGTGTGACTTTGGGTGAGTCACTTATATTTCTGTGCTTCAGTTTCCATACCTGTGAAATGAGGACTATCTCTCAGGGTGGTTGTGCAGATTACTTCCCTGTTTCTTACAGAAATAGAATAAAATACTAAGCACTTGCAAATGAGAGGCTGATACGCTATATAAGATGGGGATGGAAGGTGGGCTTTACGAGAGAGTTCCAGGCTCTTGCCCCTGATGATAAACCAATCCCCTAGCTGATGTAAGAAGAAAGGTACTGGGATTCCTACCAAACTGTTCCTGGACTTGCTTTGTGGCTTCATCTTTTGTATCAGTTCTGGTGTAATAGGTGTGTACATTTAAAAATATGCCATTGCACCCTTTTCTGGCTGTTGGCTCCCACCTTCTGTGGCTGCTTGATGGAAAAGTTTTCTGGTTCTTTTTTTGTTCTCTCTTGAATCTCGGAGCCTCCTGATTTTGGTGAGTATCTGCTATTCTAGGTCTCTCCAGCCTTCTTTTTTGTGAGTTCCTTCACTGTGAATAGAACCAGTGCCTGACACTGCTGCTCATAGTTTTCTCAAGCAGTAACAGAATGAAACTAATGACTTGGGTTACTTCCACAGCTGCTTCTGAAAGCCACATGGGCTGCTCCTATCAAGAATCATGTTCATTTTTCTCAGATACTTGAGAAAGCTGCCACAATTCTTGACAGTTTCATTGCTGCCCACAAAGTTGTGAATTAAGGTAGTAGTGAAAGTGATCAGAGTTTTAGTTTTACTCAGCTGCTTAGCAAGTCAGTGAATAGCAGCATAAGCAGTAGAACTTGAGGCTCAGGAAAACAAGCCAGCATTAGTCTGTATCAATTCACATGGAAAGTTGTTTTTGAAACTATAAGTACTAAATGCTCAGTTAATTAGATTCTGCAGACTCTGATGAGGTATGCTAACTCCACTCACCAGAAAAAGTTTCCTATTTGCTATATATAAGTGGATTTTTCAAGGTCTGGTTATGATGACTTATAATAAAGAGCAGTATAAGAAAATATGAACCATATGTAAACTTTTGTTATAGTTAACATTTTAAGAAAATGGTGCCTTGCAGTAAAATTGATTCTTAAAAATCCTCTCAAACTCAGACTTTAAAAAGTGAAATGATTACCACAGACAAACTGTATCTGTCATGTGTTGTCTACTAACAAATATTTTGTCAAGTTATAATTGCTAGTATGTTCAAAGTTCTAATTTTTGATATAAAGCTCTTCTTGAATTCCAGGTTGTCAGTGTTAATCAAATTTTGTTAAATGAATGTTGATGTTTATCCATTTATATGATCAAATGTGGTAAGGAGGATGTTACTGTCATAAAATGTTATATTCTGCATCTACCTTCATTGCTATCCTTATTATCCTTCAGAAATACATAGGTTAGGAAGGAATTAGTACCATATCAGGTGATTCCTTGAAGCATGAGGGTTAATATCACTATTTTAAAGAAAATTATTTAAGATTTATGTGGTGCATATAATTTTAAATATTTCTATCCCATTCTGTATTCTAAAACTTATTTTGCTTTTTTTGACTACTATCTTTAAGTTGTCTACAATGACTTTGTCAAACGCTTCCTGAAAGTTCAAATACATTTCAGTAAGTTCTCCTTTGCCCACTATTTTATCAATATACTAAAGGAAATATTTCTTTGATATGCTCAATTTTTTAGTAAGTAAGCTGCAGTTTGCTCTTTCTGTCATATTCATCTAGATTTTTATAATTGTCACTTAAATCAATTTACTTGGAACTTAAATGAGCCTTACTGGTTGGGTATTCCCAGGATCGCCCCAACTTGTTTAAAATTTGCTACTCTCCAGAGCACCAGTATAGTAGATAATCTCAATGAGAGATTACATCTTTTTATTGGCAGCTCAGCCCATTCATTCTTACATTCTTTCAGAGATCATGGTCCATACTATATGGCTCTTGTTTCTGCACTACCTTTTTTTGACACATCAGTATGTCAATTGAATACCTGAAAAGAGTAGGTCTAGGGTAGGTATCACCAACATCCTTTGTGGGAAAAATTGGAAAAAATAAATAATTTAGCTTCTCTGCTTTTTTTAAATTTGAATTGCTATATGGTATTTTAGAAGATCACCATTTCTTCTGTAACCTTTCTGGTTCATATATATTTAAAGAATTCCTTGTAGCTTTTTTTTATGACTTTGACCATTTGCTCTTCAAAATCCCTTATACTCTACTAATTTTCCCTGCCATAGTTCATGCTTTCTTTCTGTTGGCTTTACTGGGGTTAGATTTGCATTTTCTGAAAGATACCAGTTTGGTTCAAGTAACATCTTGTGCATTGCCATCTTGTAATTGAACTATTTTTTTGTTTAAGTCCTTTCTGTTCAGATGCCCATGACTTTGTTATGGTATTTTTAAGTGTCTAAGGAGTGTCCTTGAGTCTAAGGATTCTAATGTATTTCCTTTCGATTTTAATGTCTTTATTAATTAGTTTCCTCCTCTTTTTGAAGTCTCCTTTCTGAAGTTTAATGGAACACTACTAGCTTTTGGTATGATTCCTTGCCCAAAGCAATTTTAATCTGTTTTTTTCAATTAATGGAAGTTCTGATTTAGTTTTTAAAGCAAGATCCTGCAACTGCAGCGGTTCTCAAACTGTGGGTCGGGCCCCCAAATTGGGTCTTGACCCCATTTTAATGGGGTCACCAGGGCTGGCTGAGACTTGCTGACGCCTGGGACTGAAGCCTGAGCCCCACCACGCAGGGCTTCAGCCCTGGGCAGTGGGGCTCATGTGACAGCCCTCTGCTTGGAGCTGAAGCCCTTGGGCTTTGCCCCCCGGCCCGGGGCGGTTGGGCTCAGGCTTTAGTCCCCCAGCCCCTGGAGTCATGTAGTAATTTTTGTTGTGAGAAGGGCGTCATGATGCAATGAAGTTTGAGAACCCCTGTGCAACTGGATCTATGTGGGCTGATCCCTGTTGTTGCTCAGAGCCCCACTGAAGTCAATGGCAGATATGCTATTTGCTTTACATGCTATTGTACTCAATATTGACAGTATAATCTCTCTTAATTTCAGTATGCTTTGGTAAAATATAGTTGTTTTGTTGAATAACAAGATACATTTAAAAGTATTCAAGTCTCTACCTAGCCTAGAAAAAACACTTATTTGGAAGATTTCATTGTTGTATTTCTTATTCTAAATAATGCATTGCATAAGTAGTATGTAAAATGCAAGCCCACACATGATGATGTATTCTTTATTATATTTCTTTAGATTTAATAAAATACTTAAGACTGAAACATTCTGTACATTGATTAAAATACAAAATATTTAATATTTTTAAAATAAAATACAAACTTTCAAACAGGCACTATGCACAAGGTACCTTGTATTATCACGTATCCTACCCATTACATAATACAACTGTAAAATAAAAACCACCATAAAGAATACGGCTCCACAACTAAATTGCCTCCGATCCAAACTGGTCAAAATTGATGCTGAGACTCTCAAACTCACTCTTCTGAAAGAGTTCTTTCAACGTGCAGACACAGAAAAGACTAAGAGTGAACCTTTTACATAGACTATCTCTAATCAACAGCAAGATTCCAGGGTTGATTCTGAGACATCTCTTACCCCTCTAGTTGGCAGAGCAATTCAATTGTATCTGTGGAGCAGAGGCCAAACTTAAAGGCCACATGGGACGAGAGTTAGTTATCAGTTTTCTGAACAGGTAGAGTATTAGTAATGAGCTCTTTACGAGGCTTTTTTGTATAATTCAATAAAATGAATCACCTGACAAATCTCTGAAGGGGATGTGATCTAAATTGTCTATCAATCATCACTGCAAATTGACTGCTATTTTCTGTATATGACTGGAGGGCAAATCTGGACACACCAGTAATCTTAGTCACTGAAACAACAAGCTTTGGTCACTTAAATGTTGCTGAGATGTCCAACATGACCAAAAATGGCCATCAGACACCACTCTAAAACCAGTAGATAATTCTTAAGTCAGACTGCAGTCTACATAGGCTACCACCGGTGTTCAAGTGCACTTGAAACATCAAAACCACAGCCTTCTGAATCATATTCCCTTAAAAGAAAGCAACGTTTGAGAATGGGCTCTAATTCACAAAAACTCTAGCCTACAGACATGGCTTTTGAAGATATTGACCTTTACACTTTTTTAAGAATAGCAGGCATTCTCCCTATGTGTAAAGCAACAGAGAGTCCTGTGGCATCTTTAAGACTAACAGATGTATTGGAGCATAAGCTTTCGTGGGTGAATACCCACTTCGTCAGATGCAT
>NC_048305.1:75062269-75233044 GCF_013100865.1 Trachemys scripta elegans | reverse complement strand
AACAGAGAGTCCTGTGGCATCTTTAAGACTAACAGATGTATTGGAGCATAAGCTTTCGTGGGTGAATACCCACTTCGTCAGACGCATGCAATATGCATCTGACGAAGTGGGTATTCACCCACGAAAGCTTATGCTCCAATACATCTGTTAGTCTTAAAGATGCCACAGGACTCTCTGTTTGCTTTTTACTGATCCAGACTAACACAGCTACCCCTCTGATACTTGTCCCTATGGTGAGGTATTCATGGTGACTGACCGTAATTGTATTAGTGAGTTATGACAAAACTGGGCCTAAAGCTTCCTCCAGGTCTCGGTATATTAACCAGATCTGGCACATACCACTAAGAGAAGCATGAAGTCATACATTGCATATTCAGACCAAAACTGGCATCACAAAATCAAAAACTCATGCATGTTACCTGTTCTGTCTTGGTTGCATAGTTTTTCATAATGGGAGCCAAGGCTTCTTTGGCAAATTCAAAACTTAGGTAATGGGCTTCAGAACCTGAGCTGCAACTTCAAAGTGCTGTATATGCAGCTGTTTTTAGAGCATTAGTGTGAGCCCCACTTACCCAGTTCTGTCAACCTGGGCTCAGAGGCTGTCTCCAAAATGCTGTGTAGATGTATCCTGACTGTCTCTCACTGTTTGTACAGTGCCTAGCACAATGGGACTTCAGTCTCCGTTGAGACTGTAGGTGCTAGTGCAATACAAATATTAAGAATAAGTAATAAACTAAAATTAGTGCATTCAAATTTTAAAATCTAGTAATTTATGGAAACTTTATTATTTGCTAGAAATAGAATGTCAAACCTGTTTGCTTGGCTTTGAAACTAAGACATCTGGTAGATATTAAACCTGTAGCATTTAAAGTAAACCAAATAGGTCAGAGCGCTGATATCTACATGTGCAAATAGTAATAACAAAGCTGTTGAAGGCTGTGCCATTAACTTCATCAGAAAATATTTGTCAGTGATAAAGTAATACTGGTATGTCAGTTGGCCTTTTCTACAATAGGCTTTAAAACCAATTTTGAAAACAGAATATAAACTTTATTAAAAAATTAAATTTAGATAAAAGATGCAGTCAACTAAATTTGCCAGTTTAAAAGTGAAACTGACAATAAACAAAAGGAAGACTGACTTTATGGATTTTCATTGTCTAAGATTTGCAAAATGTACAAAATAACTAGAGCATGTCACAAGTAAATTCTGTTTTTACAATTTTCATTTTTAATAATCAAAGATTTTACTAATAACATAATAAGAAACAAGTACGTTTCTTTAACTGTTGCTTAAAATTAGTTTTCAAACACTTTTTGTCTGGTAAAGAAAGGACCATACCTTTTCCTCTTATTTTTTTTTTTTAAATAAAATTCAAGTCGGGGGCTGTTTATCCAGGTACTTATGTGGCCACCATTACAGTAGTTTTGTAATGCTTCCAAAGTATATTAAAAACAGACAATCTATCTTCCTAGTTTAATTAATCGGAGACCTTTTGTGTGTGTGAAGCACTAAGCTTTCTCCCAGTAAATTGAAGAAATTAGTTTTACACTGACTTTTGAAAGTGGAGAGGTCCATAGTCATTCTTCTCATCAAATATAAGATCTTTCCCAACAGCTGGTCTATCTCTCTCACTTCCAAGCCCACTGTTCATTTGTCATGTTTCTTTGTTCACTGGAATGTTGCTGTTGTAGATGCTCATGGGGCTGAGAGGCAATCTCTCAGGTGTCTTGGTACTCAAAACCCTCAATGGGATTAGTCTAAAACAGACTAGGATCCAGAATAGAGTCTGAGAGCAGAATGCTAGGGTGGAGGTGATAACGGGGAGGGTCTCTGTTAAGCAGATGTGTTTTATACCACAGGGAGCTTTTTCTGGGTTTGACTTCATTCCTAGATATGTGGTGCAATAATCAAGCATAGAGGACCCTAATGAATCAATAACTGTGACAGGTCTCTGTCTGCTAAAATGGGGTTTAATTTTCTGGCTAGTAATAGATGGTTGTTACTGCTGCTGTTTGGGCATCTAATAGCATTGAAGAGTCCTTTAGGAGCCCATGGCTGCAGACCAATTTAGCAATCTAAAGACAGATGCTCTCTGTAGTACAGAGGCAAGTTCTTCAAAATATTTCTGTAGCTTTCATCCTATTTTCAGTGGCTAGCTGAATAATGTTTGAAACCAGTGTATCCAGAACCTCTTTTTCCAGTAGTTCAAACTACTTTAAAGCATGGTTCAAAGCTCAATGTGGACAAGAGTTGGATCCTATCTACAGTAAAACAACTTTTAGGAACCTGGTTACAACAGTTGTTCCCTGATGCTGTCTATCCAACCTGTTGTATATTTTGTGGAGACTATTAAAACCATGATTAGGTCCCAGCTATGCTACAAGATGGAATAGTGTCTTAGCATTTTAGGGAGGGTTGGAGGACAGTTACTGAATTGCAACTAGGTTTGCAACACACTATTATTTACATTGGGGGTGGGGTCTTAAATTAGCAATCCTTTCTTTCCTGAAATGGCCAAGTTGTTGCATATCGGTGCTAACTTCAGCCTATTAAGAAAATGTACTTTTCTGGTTGGTCCATTATGCTTAAATGGGAGAAGGATGGTACTTTGGGCAGATGTGGTGTGTATGGTACATGTTACCATATATCTGTTCTTAAGCAAAATGGGAAATATGGCACCGGTTCCATTCATTTGTCTGGTTTATATGAAATTATTTTAAATTTATAACTAAGAAATTAAACTCTCCTTGTCTTGCTGTTTTTCTCTGACTAGTTCCCTCACCAAATATGTCTAAGAAATTTAAAAGTACCAGCAAAACCAGAGAAGAGCACACTTGATAGTCTCAAGTTTTGAAGATTTAAGACAGTGCACTTTTGCTGCAGGAAGGGAGTAGGGGAATATGACTTAGGCCAGAGGTTTTCAAACTTTTGAAGCTGAGCCCCTTCCCCTTCTTTCCCCCCATCCTGAGTTATAATTTTTGTTTGTGCTGCCCCAACCCAGAGAAATATAGACACAAAACCTGCCCCTTAGGTTTTCAGGGTGTGGGAAGGCATGTGTGACAGTCTCTGGGGGCGGAGCCAGCACTGGGCACAGAGGCTGCCAGGAGCAGAAATCAGCACAGCATCAGTGGATGTTGACACTGACCCACAGGCTGGATGGCTTGTTGATGTGAGTCAGGGGGCTGGAGGTAGTGCTCCCTCCTCAAGTCCCAGCCGCCTGGGGACACCGCTTGCCCCCCAAATGTTCCTCTGTGCCCCTCAGTTTGAAAATCTCTCGTTTAGGCCTTTATGCACTACAGAAGAGTAAAAAGATTCAAATAAAAAAAAAACGGTTGTGGGTCGCTTTAAATAAGGAATCTATAGGACAGAACAAGTTGGTATCTTATTACAGGAAATTGTTTTGATGTGACTACAAATTTTAGTTATGCTAATTGATCAACATGTTTTCTTTTTTGCAGCACTAGAAAGCTTGGGTTTTGGCTCCTATATCAGTGAGGTAAAAGAAGTCTTACAAGAGTGCAAAACAGTAGCACTAAAAAGAAGAAAGGCCAGTTCTCGTTTGGAAAATCTTGGCATTCCTGAAGAAGAACTTCTAAGGCAGCAACAGGAGTTATTTGCAAAAGTGAGTGAGGCAATATTTCTGACTAAGAAATCTAATGAGGTTGAATGAACTAGACACTCCCTGATTTAGTGCCACAGAAACATGCATAAGTCCAGAAGAATCCCCTGTTCTATGGATTCCATGGCCATGAAAGATTTTACTGAATCTGACCTTGCAAAGTTAATATATCTGGCAAGAAATGCAAATGGATAAATAAGATGCTGAATTTTCTTTGTTACTTCTGTGATCTGACACGCCAGAGACATTGTATAGAAATGTGTACGTTTTATTAGTCTGAGTTTTAAATGAATGTATTACTTTACCACTGGTGATATCAAAGCCATGCCACTCAATCATGTATTTCTATTTTACAGAAACTTTTACAAATGTTGGAGTTTTAAAAAATTATTTTCAACTACTTTTTGTATTCCTTTACTTGTATTACCAGATTTTCTTTAGTCCAATTGTATATATGAAGGGAAATGGCAACTAATATTTTAGAAAATGATCAATTTCTGTGAACTATAATCATAAAAATGTAGTGCTGGAAGAGACTTTGAGAGGTCATCTAATCCATCCTCCTGCGATGCGGCAGGGTCATGTGTACATAGGCCATCTCAGACACATGTCCTTAGAAACCACCAAAGACAGGGATTCCACAACCTCTCTTAGAAACGTATTCCAGAACTTAACTACCCTTATAATTAGAAAGTTTTTCTTAATATCTAACCTAAATATCCTTTGCTGCAGATTAGTCCGTTACTTCTTGTCCAACCTTTAGACCATTTTTTATAATAACAGTCTTCAAATATGTTAAGGCTATTAGGTCCCCTGTGAGTTGTCTTTTCTCAAGACTAAACATGCCCAATTTTTTTTGACCTTTCCTCATAGGTCTTAAACCTGCTATCACTTTTGTTGCTCTACTCTGGACTCTCTCCAGTTTATCCATTTCTTTCCTAAAGCATTGCACCCAGAACTGGACAGAATACTCCAGCTGAGGCCTCCCTACTGCTAAGTAGAACAGGACAGTTACCTTCTGTCTTTTGTATATGACACTCTGTTAATATACCTTTTTTTTGCAACTGCATCATGTTGTTGACTCATGTTTAATTTGTGATCCATTATAACCCCCAGATCCTTTTCAACAGTGCTACCACCTAGCCAATTATTTCCCATTTTGTAATTGTGCGTTAGCTTTTTTCCTTCCTAGGTGTAGTACTTTCCACTTATCTTGATTGAATTTTATCTTGTTGATTTCAGACCAATTCTTCAATTTATCAAGATTGTTTTGTATTCTAATCCTGTCCTCCGAAGTGCTAGCAACCCCTACCAGTTTAGTGTGCTCTGCACATTTTATAAGCATACTCTCCAGTCCATTATCCAAGTCATTGGTGAAAATGTTGAATAGTACAAGACCTGAGACAAACCCCTGTGAGTCCCCCCAGTCTGATAGCAAATCGTTGACAATTACTCTTTGAGTAGGGTCTTTCAACCAGTTGTTCACACACCTTATAATAATTGCATTTAGACCACATTTTGCTAGTTTGCTTATAAGAATGTCAGGTGGACTGTGTCAAAAGCCTTACTAAAATCAAGATATGTCACATCTACGGCTTCCACCCATTCATTAGGCCAGTAATCCCATAAAAGAAGGAAATTAGGTTGATTTGTCATGATTTGTTCATGACAAATTCATGTTCAGTTTTACTTATAATTTTATCCTTTACATGCTTGCAAATTATAGTTTAATAATTTATTCCAGTATCTCCCAGGTCTCAAAGTTAGGCTGACTGGTCTATAATTCTCCATGTCCTTTTAGTTCCTATCTTTAAAATTAGGAACAATGTTGTTTCTTCTCCAGTCCTCTGGGACCTCACCATCTTCCATGAGTTCTCACAAATAATTGCTAATGGTTGAGATTTTCAGTTAGTTTTTAGATACCCTCAGGTGAGTTTCATTGGCCGCTGCCGACTTAAAAATATTTAACTTATCTAACTATTTTAACCTGTTCTTTCCTTGTTCTAGCTTGTTCCTTCCCCATTCTTGTTAATATTAATTTTCTAGTCACAACTTAATATTTTAGCCAAGACTGAAGCAAAATAGGGAACACCCCAGCCTCCTTGATGTCATCCATTATTAGCTCTCCTTCCCCACTAAGGGAGAACCTACATCTTCCTTCGTCTCTTTCTCCCTATGTATTTGTAGTACCTCTTTTTATTGCCTTTTATGTCCCTTGCTAGGTGTAACTCATTTTGTGTCTTAATCATTTCAGTTTAAATGTCTTTCTTGGTTTTGGCTCCATCATTTCATGGGGGAAAAGGGTAATTTCCATCTCTCTGGTAGTTTGTTTGTCACAACAATGCTAAATCTCTAACGTGTCTCCCCAGCTGTTTTCCCTTTACCCTTGAGTGACACTGTATAATCATGTTGATTTACTATGAACTCTAAGATGATGATAATTCAAATATATTTCTCCATGCCTGACCTAATGTGAGACAAGGTCCTGCAACTCAGCCTTTCTTCCCAGCACTTCCTCTGAGATGGTTTGCAGATAATTCAAGTGTAAGTGGCTAAGACTAAATTTGATTATTTATCTTCCTAAACAGTCTTCTCTTCTCCCATTCTGTTACTATTGATACCACCGCTATTCTGCCAGACTCATAATGTGGCAATCATCTACAACACCTCCCTCTTACACCACTTATATCCTGGCCATATGCAAATCATATTGCTTTTTTTGTCCTCTGCATCCTTTCCTTTCTTTCTGTTCCCATGGTGAAAATGCTTATTCAGGTCCTTGTGATCTCACATCTTAGTTGCAACCTTTTCCTCACTGGCCTTACTGAAACTTACGTAATGCTAAAACCCAGATAAACTTTATTTTTGTATGTTGTAAAGTGCCAAGTACATTATAGCTAAATAGATAATGATGATGATGAGACAATTGAAGTTTTCACCAGCTTTGGAAATTTATCACATGGCTAACACATGTAATGGTATAGTCCTGTAATAAGTTAACATATAGATACTTTTTCCCCCCTTCATGCTAAGAGTAAAAAAGTCAATGTGGCTGCTGCAGAAGCAGTGTTTGGTTTTATAACAAACTGGTTAGTTTAAGTTTTTATTTTCTTTTAAGCTTAATGCAATGAAGTTTAATGTGGATAACTTACATAAAACTGCACTCTACACAGGTCAAAAGAAGTAGAGGATGGGTGGGATAGGGATATTCTTACACTCCTGAGAGAGTAATATAAACAATGAGGAATTAAAATAATTAACTGACATTTCATTTAAAGAGGTATTATCAATTTAGACCTGATTTTTGACCTACTTTAAAATTGTTTAATCTAGTAGACACTGTCCTCTGAAGGTATGTATTTAATTTTTTAATTATTAGAGATTAATAAAAAATGCATTATAAAATTGTTAGTGCATTCAAGTTGCACTAGTCTGTGTATTGGATCAATAAATGAAACTTAAAATGGTCCTCATTTGATATTGTACAAAAAATCTCTGATCTGATTCTAAAACAGTGCATTTTATTTTATTCAACAATATATCAAAGTAGTTTGTGTATGTATTGTTGGAACAAGTGCTGTATTTGCACTCCAGTCCTGCAAATACTTATGCATGTGATTAGTCCTATTCATAATCCAGAATTTACCAGTGATTATATGCAGAAGGAATACTGGCTGCTTAAATAACAATCACAATTCTTAAAATATTCATCTACACACCTGAGAAATTATGTATGTGTATAAGTGTTGGTAAGATCAGGGCCCTAGTTTTCCTTTATTTGTAAAAGTAACTTCCTTAATGAATGAATAAATCCAAATCAAGAGGCATCCTCATTCATTGTGAACGTTAGGTTGAAGTTTGTAGGGAAAAAATTATGTTGTAATATTAGGGAAGTGACTTGATTTGTGCAATTAAAAGACTGGCATACTGCATTAAGGCACGAGGAGGCAGATTTAAAATTAAGGACACCTTAACTCTGGCAATTCCTGACTGAGTTCTTAGCCGTGCAACCTTATGGAGTTTCCTAGTATTTTCAAAAGAAAAAGAATGTAAAGAAGTGGTTGTATAATTTGGTGGCACCTAATAGTTCCAGAATTATCTGTCCAGCAAAAGGTGCACAGTCCTGTGGAGCAGTGTTTCTGGTCCCTGAGATCTCCCTGACACAGTTTTGGAAGGCAGCAAGCTGGTCCCTGGTATCAGAAAGGTTGAGAGAAACTGCTGTAGAGCCACCGACTCTTATGGAGCCCTGCCACATTGAATGTGTATCTTAGACTTGTCCACTACTAATGTGTTCAGGTGTTGCTTTCATTTGTTTAGAACTTTGGTGAAAATGGCTAAAAGTGCACCAGAGTATCGACTGTGAATACATTGATTCTCTTTAAACCCTAGCGACTGCATATGAATAATTTTAACTGAAACATTTAAAGCCTCTTTTCAGTGAGGGTTATTTCCTTTGCAGATGTCAACTTTTTTTAAATCTAGCACATTTGTGCTAGAGCTTTTCAAAGAATTGTCACAACTCTTGGAATAGGGCCAGTATCTTTTTGTACTCTTATTGACTGACTGAATTGTCCTTGCTGAAATGTTCCAAAATATTATCCTTAGGTAGACAGTAGGTTCAGAAAATTTCTGCCTGATAGGCCAGTTATGGAAAATTCAAAATGAAAAGGGGATTTGAATGGAAATGTGAACTTAACTTTAAAAGCCTCCTATATGGAGGGGGGAAATGGGCTTTTGCTTTATTTTGCTTTATCTATAAAGAAGACCTGATTTTTGTTTTAAAAGATTTTTTTCTGCTGGTTGTGTGGGTTTTTTTTGTTTTGTTTTGTTTTTTGTTTTTTGTTTTTTTTATACAGTGCAAATTCAGGTTTTAAGTGGACTTGGCAAGCTGTTCAAGTAATCACCTGTATGACAACTGTTAAATCGTCTCAAATATTCCTGCAAGCATACCCTGATTTAGGCAGTGGCTTACTTTTTTGATTGCACCATTGTACCATTCTTTCATTTTTTTTAGAATTTCATTTATTTGTGTTCCGCATTTTTCTGAATTAAAATATCTCAGTTAAGAACTTTTGTTGTTGTTGTAAATAGGCATAAGTGTCTATCTAAGGTTAAGCTGATTGGAGACCATAAAGGCTTACTGTTTTTTCTTACTGTTATTACTGTTCTAATAAATTAGTGCTTTAAAATATTTGGCCAATGTTTGACTGGTCAGTTGACCAATTATTTTTGGAGGCGACTAGAGTGACTAAAGTACTAGAAAAAATATGACATCACAAGCAAGTGAAAGCTGACAGTTGAGAGGAGAAGGGACTTCTAATAAAACTCTGTTTGCACTTTTTATACTCTCAACTTCAGTACCTAACAATCATTTAACAAAGACTTCCTATCAAATGTCAAACATCCCCTCTCCTTGAATTGAGGAAAATTAACTCACAATAAACTTCTGAGAATCTTGAAAATTCATCTAGCAAAACTAGACTTAACATTCCTGATATTTATGTAACAAAACCAAGCAATCTTTTGGAGATGGGGAAATCTTTGATACTCTTATTTCAGAAAGAAGCAAAAATGGTGTTGGGAGATGGAGGATGATAGGGCTGAATTTAGGTTCAGCTGCAAAGGTTAGGCCCTTATTAAATAAGAATATTGTTACATTACTTCACTAGTTCTGACACTTCCAAACTCTAACATATTGTGCATGTTTCACTTTCCTCACCCTCCATTTTTCCTTTTAATTTAATTTCATGCTTTGTTTAGGACACACGTAACAAACATATATTCAGAGTGAATTCATTTCTAAACATGTGAAGTATTAGCACCATCCTAATCCGTGTGCACTGCATTTAAGGTCTAAAATGTCTTAGTTAGAACTACCATTTTAATAATGTCTTGCCTAAAGTAAGGCCTGGACTTCCTGGTCAGTATTTCCTAGGCAGTGTGGGTAAGTGGTGGAAAGACTTGTTAATGCTAATTCTAGCCACTCTGCAACATTCCTGGTTAATTTTTCATTTGAAAGTGGTGCCTCTCTGATCCTGTGCAACCCCCAAAATTGAGGGTTTTTTTCAAGTACATTTTTATTACCCCAACCTCTTTGGTTTTCTGAGTATAAATGCTCTAAATGACGATTGTACAGCATACCATAAAAATAGGTTATGCCAACATGAAGAAAAAATGTTAATATCAATGCAAAGCATTGCAGTATTTTGAATACCCTTTATGTACAGTGATTATTTTTAGGTATAAATCTTGTATTTTGCACCTGCAGTTTCTGCCAGACCATTAATGTAATCTTTGCCCGTGTGCTATACTAATTCCTTAAAAGGATATTGGAAGTCTTGGGTTTTGTTAACAATTTAATTTTTGTCTGTCTTCAGGCTAGACAGCAACAAGCAGAACTGGCCCAGCAGGAATGGCTACAGATGCAACAAGCAGCCCAACAAGCACAGCTTGCTGCTGCGTCAGCCAGTGCATCCAATCAGGCAGGCTCCTCTCAGGATGAAGATGATGAAGATGATATCTGAAATTCACCAGCTGAGTTTCTCTTCCCACTGAGAAATATCTTTCCTGCACAATGAAAACAGTGAAATGAATGCTTACCTGTAATTTTGTATGCATCTTGGACTGGCCATGGTATTCTAGGGATGTCTGCTGTTGTGTGCTGTACATGTAAAAACTGTCTTTTTTTGAACTCTTAAAGATTTAAGGTTCAATATCATATCAACTTTGGATTTTTAATGGTGTATATGGAAATTTTAGATAGCAGTGCGTCATTGATCAATAAACAGTGTTAAAATAAACAACAAGTTTATAAAATAGTGAGATTTATACAGAAGCTCTAAATCCACATTTGCATTTCTCTTCCCTTTTAACTAAACTATAAAATCTTACATAGAGAATTTTTAATTGTTTTTCTTTTTTGGGGGGGTGGGAGTGGTTCAGTAGACACTTAATCTGCATAATGGAAACAAGCAAAGAGGTCAGCATAGTAAAGTCTGAATTCTTTGTCCTTTTAAAAATGAGGATATATATATATGGCAATAAATATTATATGTGCTCAAATACCACATTTGTTACAAATTTGAAAAGATACATTTTCACTAAGCTAGGAAAAGGTATGTTTAATAGGAGTTGTAGAAATTCTGTCTTTTTTTTTTTTTTGTATAGGGGTGAAATAATAAACCCATGATTTTATTATGATATCTATGAAGAGTCCTGAACCAATGGATATTTCATTTCAAAGACTGACCAGTGTAGAGAACTAATAATTCTTATTATTTCACTCCAATTTAATGTTAACTGTTATTGATGGTATTACTTGCGTAGTCCGGACATGTTCATATTGTTCACATGTAAAGCTGGAACTTGGTGAACCAGAATTGTGTTAGTTCCATTGACTTAACTGGGAATTATTAAATGTTCAAGCCTACAAAGGCAAAAGTTGAAGCTAATGAACCTGGTTTCAGTAAAAGAGGGATTTTTATTTAACCCTGATTAGTTAGTTATTGTTGTCAGCATAATGTTAACATTTTCCAGACTAGGTTACCCATGGATTCCTCAGCTACCTTGTGAAACAATAACATTTTCTTCATTCAAACAGGTTAGTAGGTGCAAATGATTCTGTCCAAGTTTAGTTAGGAAAGTATGCCCCAAGAGTAATCAGCACGATAAGGATCAGGAAAGAGAAAGGAGTCTTTTTGTCAGGTTGACTTTGAAAATTCTGTTTATATAAATGGACGGGCAGCTGTTCTTTGTGTAGAAATACACCACAGTTGTGTCCATTATAGAATTTTAATGTTGAATGAAGAAATGTTGGCCTATGTTCTGGTACTCTTGTTTCCAGCAGAATGGAAAAGCCACTTGCATACTAGTGAAAACGATCAGATAGCTGTGTAAGAATGCACTCTCTTTTCTTTTAGTATGCTCTTGACAAGTTTCTCTAGTAAAAATTTTTGACTAAAAGCTGTGGGTGCAGCAATCTGTTTACATAGCGAAATAAACAGAAAACAGTGTGCCCATTTTAAGTAGAGATCTGAACAAGTACAGTTGGCATATATTCAGATCTGCAAGGATCGCCCAGTGGCTTTTGATTTCAATTTTAGAGTCGTTAGGTTACATATTGAATAAACTTGCACATTTTCTAAATGCATCCGTGCAAGGATGGCTCAAAAAGTAAAGATTAGTTTGTTGAATGTTAAGTTGAAAAACTTTCATGAAATATGTTGGACAAGATTTGACTAAGTGGTTTTCTGTAAAGACTTAAGTACCAAAGGTAGTAAATCTAGTCTAGTGAAACAATGTTAATGTGCAGTGTTGGCTTTTCTAATTTGTACTGTAACACCTTACACTTTCTATTTTAAATGAGTCTTTTTCTTTTAAGTAAACAAAATTAGGTATTTCACACTTGTTTTTTCTGATGCAGAATTCAGGTTAACATTTTACTGCATCTGGTATGTATGGGATAGTATGTTTGGTTCCTTGTGACCTTTTCTTTGGACGTTCCTGTGCTTTTTTCATATGCTGTATTCTTCAAGCAATAAAATTCTGATGTGTTTTTTAAATGGTTTTATATTTAATGTTGAATATTCACTTTTCTTCACTGCATTTGCAATGTTATAAGGAAGAAATTTAAGGTTATTTAAGCACTGCTGCCATTTTGACTGGTGAGCAATTTTTGTGACAAAGATAATGCTACCCAAAATCTGCTGTATGATATTCCTGCTCAGTTGAGCTAATTATATACTTGCAAACAGTATCTCTGTTTTGTCATGTTGACTCTCCTTCCAGGAAGTATATTTTCCCTATTTGCAATATTTGCATTTTTGTAAAGTGAACAGGTTCACTTGTTTAAAAACTACATTTCCAGCTTTTCAGTGCTAAAGGGACAGTCAAAACCTCTAGAGTCAGATACACATTACTTATTACATCTTTTAGAATTTTATGGTGAGAAGAAATTTCTATTGTGAATTTTTTAATTTGAACAAACTAGCCATTATTTTTGTAGGACTTACTGCATTTATGTCTTGCCTCCTTCTGCTGGGTGGCAAAGACAAAGCTATTTCTAGAGCTATGATACTACTGATGCTGGTACACAAATAATAAATAGGCATAAGACATTATAAATTTAAGTTTGGTGAGTAAATCAGATGTCATACTTAGTCTCTATTATAAATAGGTGTGTCAGGAAATCAGTGCAGTCCTAGTGGGAAAAGAAAAGGTGCAAAGAATGTTGCAAATAAGTTACATTACAAAAATTAGTTGTTCTTTTTAAGCTTATCATCAAATATAAATCTTCAATGTTCCATAGGCAACTTTTCATTCTCTCATGTCAGAATTAGGCTCTCTATTCAGTATCCAAAATACAGTTCAGGAAGAGTGAAACTTGAAATTAACTTCAGTACCAAATGTGAGGCTGTGACACTTTCTCAAGGTAATCTTATAAGAAACTAGTAGAAAGAGGGAGCAAAGTTATTTGCTACCTAGTCACTTGTCATATGTGTAGCAGATTCTTTTCAAGCTTGGCATAGCATTAAACTGACACAATATATCTCAGCAGAAGACATTCATTGCTGAGTAACGCTTTCAATTCAAGGCTGTTATGGAAGTTGAGTAAAGCTCTTGTTTTCTGTCACTCCAATGGAATGTGTATGCATGACGTTTTACATGGTGAATAAAGTAGTTCCTTTTAATACTGCTTTTCTGGGATAAAATGAACAGTGAATTTTTAAAAAAACAAAAATCTTAAGCTCGAATCCCCCTTAAAAGTATATTTGAATGTCTCGTGTTCGTACAGAAGTGCTTGTTACAGGTTTGTTGTTAATACGTTAAAAAAAAAAAATCACATTTCTAGGAATGGCGAAAGCTCAAGAGGTAGATGGTGCATGTCAGATTTTGTAAAAGTGCCTTCATTAAAGAAGATTCTTCTATATGCATAATAGTATATGTTTGTTGATCTTCAAATCACTTTGAAACTGTGTCAAATTAAAAAAATGACTTACTGTAAATTCTTCATTGTTTATGTGCAGAACTCGATTACCTCTAAACGGAACCATTTGCACAACTTTAGTAATCTTACGTTGTAATGTAACATTGAATTTGAATGCAAAAACTAAAGTTCCATAATGTTGCCTTAAGATTCTGAAATGAAGTATAATACTGAATGTGTAATGACTACAGTATGCAAAGGCTGCCAAGATTGACTTGAGTGCTGTAGTTCAACTAGCTAAATAGTAACAGTTTTAGTTTCAATATTGCTTTATTATCTCCTGTGAATCATTCTTTTTGCTTTTGACAGTTTTTAACAAGTGTCCCTTTAAAGGGAGTGGGGAGTAAAGTTAAGATGAGGTTCCAAAATTCATCTGTTTGGGAGATCTATCTAGTTGTTAAAAATGTAGGATTTCAGTGCTGGGTAGAGACCTGTCAAGTAAATGGACCATCCACCCACACTGAACATAGCCATCATTGCTGAATGTTCCTGGCTTAACTCAGTGGAGGAAAAAGGTATGGCAGTAAGTTTAAAAGTTGGTCTGTTAAGGTCCACTTGTAGTCAGAGAAATGGCAATGGCCACTTAATCAACAGATGCTGTGTGTGCGTTTTGTTTACTTTATTGATTACGCTTTTATGGTACTTTTGTCTTCCAGCACTGCAGAGCTAACACAGGTACCGAAGTGAGCTGAATTTTATTCTGGGTCAGAGATGAACAACAAAATTAGTTGCATCCTGTCTCATCTCTCGGTGCACAAAGTTCTAAAAGCAGGAGAACTGAGGCAGTTTCACTGGACAGAGAGACAACCAAGGCGAGTTGTTATAGGGAGAGAGAGTTCTATGCTGGGGCCCTCTCCCCTATGTAATGTTAAGCCACACCACTGTACAGGTGCTTAACAAGTGGAAGTATAACAGCATGGGGGAATGAAAATTGGGTTTATGTAGATCCCCCTTCAACAAACTTTTGTGTATTGGCTCGGCTGCAGAGGCAAGACTAGCAGAAGATGAATAATCTATTGTACAAATGTACAACAATTGTACAACATCAAACCCAAACTTATGTACATTTAATTGTACATTTGAGTAATATTAAAACAAACACAAGTACAGTGAAGGAGCTTTACTTACAGAAAACATAACTTGAATGTAGGATGGACTACTTGCTACAGTTTATTTAAAAATTAAATAATTTCAAGCTTTAGATATGGTTGGTCACATCTGGTTGTGTGATGATGGCCATCTTAAATATAAAATTGATAATCTGATACTATGACTTATGTACTTTTTACTGTCTTCTGTCTTCTGATGCAGCCCTACCAAGTCTATTGCTAATTTTCCTAACATTTGAACAGCTTCACACAGCTTGTACTTTTTAAAATAACCTATTAGATACACGTGTTCTTCCTAACATCCTTAATAAACCAAAAATTATATTCTCCCAAGCCCTAGTGTGGGCAATATGTACAATCTGTACCAGTGATGGCATTAAGGGCTGATTACATGAAGCTGCCATGCGCTAGAGGGAATTGTGAGAACTGACCTAAAAATCACTTTTACTTCAGAACTTTTAGATACACACATTTAAATGTATATAGTAACTTTTCCAACAGGATGTTTTTATATCCCTCTCACTTTAATATCTAATACTTCAATAATAGTATGATGAACATTCTTTAATTTGCATGTTTACAGAAACCAGTAACAAAACTACATTTATTTCTAATTTATGGAGATAGTTTTTCATTGAATGCAATTTTGTTTCTTGTTTATAAGACTGTAAGCTCTTTGGGGTAGGGGCCATATTTGTATAGGGTGCACCTCTTGCAGGATGGGCGCTATACGTCTTTTTATTTAATTATATGCCTGAATTCTTTTTCTAAGTGTTTTTTTTAATGTAAAATGTTTGAGGATATTTTTCTGACTGCATAGAAGTGGTGAACACTCACCTGCAATCACAAATAGATTTTCACCTGCTGCTTACGATAAATAGTACAACCATATTGCTTAGGCAAATATATCTCCCTTTCCTGTCTCTAGGTGAATTATTATGTACATGTTTAAACATTCATTCTATGTCATTGTTAATCTCTGGGCAGAGATCATATTTTTATTATTGCTGCTAAGCAGCATAGAGGCTGCAGTGAGGAAACAGATGGAGATAAAAGACTAGATTCAGAGATCCCCTGTGACATGTTTGTGGCAGTACTGCTAAAGAGCCTCAGCAGCACAAATGGCCTACACAACGTGTACAGAGCCACCTCTGTGCTGCCTCTGTAGAGTGGGCTCAAGGCAAATTTGAAACGGTGTGTCTGGGGCCATTTTGCACCTCTGCAATTGTTGCAAACTATTGTAAGAGGCCTGTCTATTAGGTCAGTTCTCAGTTACTAAACTCTGTAATTATGGTGGTGGTGCGTGAACTAGGCCATCACACTCCTTGAATTGAACTGGGGAGGCACAGGTATTTTCCCCTGTCCCTGCACCAGTGGGCTGAAGTCCCCGTCGGACACTACAAGGAATCTCTATAAAAGCAGTTTCCTGGAAGCCAGAGGGAAGTCTAATTTCTGAGTAGGCAGCAATACATACACAGTTCTTGGGGCACCAGGTTATACGCAGAGCTGGGCTGCTTCTAATTGTCTAAATCTTTTGTGGCGCTTCTGCACCCTAAATGGAAAGACTATTAATTCTCAGGGAGAAAAACTCAGTAAGGCTATGTCTACACTACAGACCTTATAGCCACACAGCTGTACTGCTGCAGCTGTGATGCTGTAAGGTCTCCAGTGTAGCCACTCTATGGCAATGGGTGCTGTCAATAGAGGTGCCTGTCCACACCGGCGCTTTTGTTGGTGAAACTTACGTTGGTCAGGGTGTGTGTGTTTTTTCACTTTTTGGCTGACAAAAGTTTTACCAAAAAAAGTGCTAGTGTAGATGTAGCCTTAGTGAAAGATTAGTTTTGTTGCTGGAGCAGCAGCTCACACTGGAGCAGTACTGCATTGCATGAGTAGAGGAATTTCCATGCCTGTCCATGGGAGAACCGTTTTGCTGTACTGTGAAGATTTTGAATTGGGTGTTAGATATTACTACTCAGCACTTACACAGAGTGTTACATCTTCAAAGCACTTGACAAGGATTAATTGGGCAATGTTATACTGCCTAGCATAATGTCCATGTTCCCAACTAGGCTTTGAAGTTGATGCCTATTCGCATACTAGGGAAATAAATGGTGGTGCAGGGTGTAAAAGATCAAGATGTTAGCATTCCACAGCTTGAGATCCAGATGACTCATCTAAACAACATGTCATAAAAAGCTTTCTCTAAAGAAATTTGAAACCTTATTAGAAAAGTAATTCTCTGAACTGAAAGCATTTGTTGTATTCTTCGATGCCTATAACCCAAACAGTGAAAAGTGTATTTCCCCAATGACACCCAGAACAGAAAGCAAAACTAAATCTCTCTTCAGTACAAGAACTGAGCTTTCCGCATTCAGGCAAAAATATAAGCCAAGAAAGAGAATTTCATCAGGATAGCAGTCCTTGTATGCGAGCAAGATGAAGAGCCTGACTGCTCCATTCCACCCCACAACCAGATTTTCCAGTTCGGGTCAAACTTCCAGATTTTGTAACTGTTTGGAGAGGATGATTAAGGAGATGGGTATAGGAGACAATCAATGATGGCTATCCCATGTAATTCAGACAGCTAGCTGCTATGATCACTCTTTAGAGACAACCACTTCCCAGACAAATCTTTGAAATATAAACCGTAGAAAATGAATCTTTAATGTAAATATGAAATGTACATTTACACAACTCCACTCTGGCCCTTAGATCTTATATCTTTACAGTGTTCTTCCTCATTCACTTCCTGCTGCCAGCTGTGCCAGTCTTGATGCCTCCTTGTTACCTTTTCTTAATCTCATTTTCATATTTTCTTTTGCTGCCTCATTTATGGGAACACACTCCCAATCTCAATTCACCCTACTTTTATTATTCAAATTCTTCAGACTCACTGCTTTCATGAGGCCTGTAAACCAAAAACATACAGTGCAGTTCAGCATATTGTGATAGACCCAGACGAGTTGGGAACAGCAGAGTAGCAGAAGGGAGATATAGTGGTCACTGGATAAGGAGTTTTCTGTTCCCTGAGTGACCAGAGCAGGGGCTGCTCCAGGCTAATAGACCACCTGACTCCAATTAACCTGCTAAGAGTTAGGTGAGGCAATTAAGCACCTGACTCTAATTAAGGCCCCTCTGATGCTATAAAAGGGCTCACTCCAGTCAAGCCAGGGGGAGCCAGAGGAGAGGAAGTGTCTGTGTGAGGAACTGGGAGCAAGAGGTGTGCAAGAAGCTGAGAGTAAGTAGGCGTACTGCTGGAGGACTGAGAAGTACAAGCGTTCTCAGACATCAGGAGGAAGGTCCAGTGGTGAGGACAAAGAAGGTGTTGGGAGGAGGCCATGGGGAAGTAGCCCAGGGAGTTGTAGGTGTCGTGCAACTGTACCAGGAGGCACTCTAAACAGCTGTAGTCCACAGGGCCCTGGGCTGGAACCCGGAGTAGAGGGTGAGCCCGGGTTCCCCCCATGCCTCTCAACTCCTGATCAAACACAGGAGGAATTGACCTGGACTATAGCTTCTACAAGAGGGGAAGGTCTCTGGACTGTTTCCTGACCCACAGGGTGAAGTGAGCAAATTCCTCAATAAGCGCAGGACCTACCAAGGTAGAGAAGGAACTTATCACAATATTCATAGATGATCTGGAAAAAGGGGTAAACAATGAGGTGGCAAAGTTTGCAGATGCTACAAAATTACTCAAGTCCAAAGCAGACTGCAACAAAGGGATCTCACAAAACTGGGTGACGGTAACAAAATGGCAGATGAAATTCAATGTTGATAAATGCAAAGTAATGCACATTGAAAACATAATCCCAACTATATATACAAAAGATGGTCTGAATTAGCTTTTACCACTCAGGAAAGAGATCTTGGAGTCATTGTGGATCATACTCTGCAATACATCTGCTCAATGTGCAGCAACAGTCAAAAATGCTAACAATGTTAGGAACCATTAGGAAAGGGACAGAAATAAGAAAATATAATGCCAATATATAAATCCATGATATATCCATGCCTGGAAAACTGCAGGCAGTTCTGGTCACCCATCTTAAAAAAGATGTATTAGAAATGGAAAAGGTACAGAGAAGGGCAACAAATTATTAAGGGTATGGAACAGCTTCCATATGAGGAAAGATTAAAAAGACTGGGACTGTTCAGCTTGGAAAAGAGATGACAGAGGGGAGTATGATAGAGGTTTATAAAATCCTAAATGGTGTGAAGAAAGTGAATAAGGAAATGCTATTTATCCCTTCACATAACACAAGAACCAGGGGTCACCCAATTAAATTAATAGGCAGCAGGTTTAAAACAAAAGGAAGTATTTCTTCACGCAATGTACAGGCAACCTGTGGAACGCATTGCCAGGGGATGTTGTGAAGGCCAAAACTATAACTGGATTCAAAAAAGAATGAGATAAGTTCATGGAGGATAGGTCCATCATTGGCTATTACCCAAGATGGTCAGGGATGCAACCCCACGCTCTGAGTGTCCTTAAGTCCCTAACTGCCAGATGCTGGGAGTGGATCATTTGATGATTGCTGTGTTCTGTTCATTCCCTTTGAAGCATCTGGTATTGGCCACTGTCAGAAGACAGAATACTGGGCAAGATGGACCATTGGTCTCACCCAGTATGGCCATTCTTATGTTCTTATTTAAAATTAAGATGAGAGGAATATGAGCATTTTTAATCTTAACTTAAGATAACTTTCCTCTGGATCTCCCAGTGCATCTTATTCTTTTGTCCATTGCCTAGAGATTGCAAATTCTCTGTAGCAGGGAACTTCAAAATAAGTAATAGTAATGACAATAATAATTATTACTGGTTGAAAAGCAAAAAACTAACTTTGTGAAAAAATTTGAAATTGTTTCCATTGTGCAGGGTTCAAAACAAACATATTTCAATTTATTGTGAAAACTTCCACAATTTGTTCTTACTGGAATTTACCAAAGTAGAAGATTTGAAAAATGACATTTAACAAAAATCTGGCTTTTAGTACGAAAACATGGGTTTTGGTAAATGTAAAATTTCAAAAACAATTTTTAAAAAATTCAGTAACTTCTGTAATAAAAAAAATCAAGGACATTTTATGACAAACAGAAGATTTTGATAATTTTGAAAGTTGCATTTTAAAAAGTTTTTTTGTTGTTGTTTTTTTTTTTTACAAAGAACATTATATGCAAAAATGTTGAACGTGCTGTACTACCTATGTATTGCAACAGAATTAAGTGGTTTCTGCTTACTCACTGAGGATGGTGACTTGTTATCCCACCAGAATATGAGAGAGAAAATATGGTTATGTGGGTGTTGAAACTGCTCTACTTATGCCATTTGATGGTGCTCCCACAGTGTAAACTGCTGCTCCAACAACAAAATTAATCTGTCACTGAGTTATTCTCTCTGAAAACTAAGTGTTGTCACTTAGGGTGCAGAAGCTTCAACAGAAAGTTTAGACATGAATAGAAACAACCCTGCTGTGGGTATAATCCAGCCTGGCAAGAACTGTATAGGAAGAGCTGCCTACTCAGAAATTTGGAGGAGAAGGGATCTAGGGTGAAGGCTGAACAGTCCTGAGGGAGGAACTATAGGAGCAGCCAGGCTGGTGGAGGAAGTTTGAGTTAATGATTTTGTTATGTTAGTGTTTTCTCTGTTAATAATGCCAAACTCCAGAAAGAAGGTTAGTTTGGACCTTATCCGGTATATGGAATGTGGGTGTTTTTTTTTCCCCCTCCCCAGCAGGTTGCAAAAGGTATCTGCTTACTATATTGAAAGAAGCATCTGAATACTGAATTTCTCTGATTCTCATACATGTACAGTATGGTCAAAAAACAATATAAGCTGTCTCAATAATGTGCCTTAAGTGTGCCCCGGAGGGACCACATGCAGGTGGTAAAAAGATAGTTCAGTCCCCACATGCAGTTAAATCTTGGCCGTTGTGTTGAGGCTGCCAACAAGTCCCAGTTTTGATGGTGGCTTTTTTTCTGTCGTAGGAAATCAGTTCCTTTGACATGCTAGCTACTGAACAGACTTAAGAGACTGGGACTTTTTGGTCATTAACAGCCTGGTTTGCATTTAAACAAGCAATGTATAGGTGAAACACTCATTAAAGGCTCTAGAAATCTACTTTTAAAGCAATCCAGTCTCCCAAACTTGGCATGTTTTAGCTTCATGCTTTGTGTTAAGATTAACACACACACTAAGGCCTGGCCTACGCTAAAAAGTTAGGTCCACATAAGCCAGCTTGCGTCGACCTTGTGTCTACACTTAAATTTGTCTCCCACTGATGTAAGCTCTCCATTATGCCAACGTAGTAACACTACCTCTCTGAGTGGTGTTGAGCCAGGGTCAATGTATTGAGGTTGGCAGTGTGCAAATGTAGACATTGCATTAACTATGTTGACCCTAACAGTCCTCCAGCAGTTGTCCCACAATGCCCAGCACTGACCACTCTGGACACAATTGTGAACTCTATTGCCCAGGGATCATGGAGATTGGGAGTGGAGGGGGGGAGGTGGAACTGTGCCTGGCTGATCATGCCAGTTACATGCTCCAGATGCTCTCTGGCCTGGAGTAGACAGGAGATATTGGATCTCCTGGGTCTGTGGGGAGAAGAGGCTGTACAGGCACAGCTCCAGACCAGACACAGAAATGTGGATATCTATGAGCAGATTGCTTAGGGGATGCAGAAGAAAGGGTATGACAGGGACCAGCAGCAGTGCTGTGTGAATGAAGGAACAGTGTAAGGCATATCAGAAGGCCAGGGAGGCCAATAATTGAACTGATGCCAAGCTGCGGACCTGCTGCTTTTACACAGAACTGCATGTCATACTTGGCAGAAACCCCACTGATACCCTGCACATCACCATAGATACCTTTGAGGAGCCTGAGACAGAGATCTCTGCCATGAACAGTGAGGAGAAGATGGAGGAGGAGGAAGAAGGGAAGGATGGGGGACATTCAAATGGAGGGTCCAGCTATGATATGAGCCATGACCTATTTGAAATTCCACATCAGTCCTGGCAGGAGAGCACAGGTAAGCCCAATGCAAGGAAAGGAACCTTGGGTAAGTGTGTAAATTTATTTCTTCTTCTAGTGCTTGCTTATGTCAATTCCATTCTAAGTGTGTGCACGGTCACCGGAGATTTTTGCCTTAGCGGTATCCGTCGGGCCGGCCGTGGTGCCCCCTTGAGTGCCGTGCCCATTTGCTTGTATATCAGATGCCGCTGGCCATATGCCCTGCTTCATAGTACGCAGGAGCCATTTCTAGTTCATGGCGCTGCCTTTTGACTGGACTTTGTCCTCAAGGGTGTTCACAAAATGCATGGCACCAGTGGCAGCTTACCTGAGAGGTCGAGGGGTCCAAATTTCCCCATATCTTGACGATTGGCTCATCAAGGGCAGATCTCAGGAGCAGGTGCAGAGGAGCCTTGATCTGGTTAATTCCACCTGCCACGATCTGGTTTCATTCCTGGTCGCCATAATGTTGGCTCTCAGGGTGTTGAGATCACAGCGCTCACTTTGGGGCTGCCCTATATGGTCTACAAGGACAAGGTCCAGCTGTGACCGCATCCGGCATTTCTGCCCAAGGTCATTTCTCAGTTTCATTCTGGCCCAGACATATACTTACTGGTCTTCTATTGGAAGCCCCATGTTTCGGACGAGGAACACAGGCTTCACACCTTGGACGTCAGGAGAGCGTTGGCATTCTACATAGATAGAACGAAGCTGTTCCGTAAGTCAACGCAGTTGTTCGTTGCAGCGGTGGACAGGATGAAAGGTCATCTGGTGTTTACTCAAAGAATCTCATCCTGGATTACGGCCTGTATCCGTTACTACTATGATCTGGCAAAGGTGCCCCTGCCGGTGATCATGATGGCACACTAAACAAGGGCACAGGTGCCGATCCAAGAAATCTGTGGGGCCACTATTTGGTCATCTATCCACATGTTCACATCGCATTACGCACTGACCCAGCAGGCTCGAGACGATGCTGGCTTTGGCAGAGCTGTGCTGCAAGGTGCAAGACTGAATTCTGAGCCCACCTCTGTTGAGACTGCTTGTGAGTCACCTAGAATGGACTCGACATGAGCAAGCACTCAAAGAAGAAAAAATGGTTACCCACCCTTTGTAATTGTTGTTCTTCAAGATGTGTTGCTCATGTCCATTCTATTACCTGCCCTCCTACCCCTCTGTTGGAGTTATCAGCAAGAAGGAACTGAGGGCGTAGGGCCAGCGACGCCTGATATACCGACGCATGGGCACGGCAGTCAAGGGAGCGCCATGGCCGGCCCTACGGATACCGCTATGGCAAAAATCTCCCATGACCGCGCACATAGGTGCACACACACACCTAAAATGGAATGGACATGAGCAACACA
The DNA here is from genome assembly GCF_013100865.1 of Trachemys scripta elegans. Lineage (NCBI taxonomy): Eukaryota > Metazoa > Chordata > Testudines > Emydidae > Trachemys > Trachemys scripta. The sequence continues at coordinate 75,209,958 of NC_048305.1, read as the reverse complement.
TTTCGAAGAACAACAGTTACAAAAGATGGGTAACCGTTTTTTCCCATTGCAGTGATGGTATCCCCAACTTAGCAGGATATAGGTATTGACTTTTCATTAATTTACTTGTGCAGGAATAGATAGTGGTACAACGGACAGAGGTGGAGCCATCTGCTTTTCATTCCCTTGTAATTAGATGGGGGGGGAAGGGAACAGGGACATGCGGAGCACTCTGTTTATGTACACAGGGATGTCCCTTGAATCCTCCTGAGTGATCTTGATGAAACTTCCATGGAGGTACTCCGCAGTCCTCTCCCAAAGGTTTCTAGGAATGGCAGCCCATGCCACTCTGCAGTAACTTCAGCAGGCTCCATGGCAGTAAACAGTCTAGTGGCATACTGGCCCAGGTGACTTCTGGACACCAACAGCAGCTGTGCTCTCTGTGCCTTTTTTACCCTCAGGAGTGAGATATCAGCTAAAATCACCATAGTCTGTGGGAAATGGTGCCAGTAGTCAGTGCCATTACCCTATTGATACCAGTCAGCTCTGTGTTCTTGGGGAACCAGGGTGCAGTATCCAGCCTGACTCATGAAAGACACTCCCCACCCCACCCCAGCCTCTGCTTAAACCAAAACTCATCAGAGGAAAAAACTTGCAGAGAGCAATGAAGGGCGGTGGGAGACACACCTAGACCCCTCCTGACAAGGGTGACAAGATTAAGACATCTCCATTAGCATACAAAATGGAGAGCAGAGACAACTCCCCTAGCCTCATCTGCATGAAAGATGGGAGACATCTCAATTTGCATACAGAATGGAGAACAGAGAATCGCACTGAACTCTGGGACCAGAAAAAGCATGGAAGCACTGCATCATGGGAATCTCTGCTCCAGGTGCTAATGAACCAATGCCTGCACACACCCAGCTCAGCAATTATCAGACCAATTCTAGTAATGAATCGTTGATTGATATCCAAAATACTGAAGCTGCCTAGTTGCCTTGTGAGCTCCCTGGAAGAAAACACCACCCATAGCCAAGAACAACAAAGAGTCTGGTGGCACCTTAAAGACTAACAGATTTATTTGGGCATAAGCTTTCGTGAGTAAAAACCTCACTTCTTCGGATGAGGTTTTTACTCACGAAAGCTTATGCCCAAATAAATCTGTTAGTCTTTAAGGTGCCACCAGACTCTTTGTTGTTCTTGGCTATGGGTGGTGTTTTCTTCCAGGGAGCTCACAAGGCAACTAGGCAGCTTCAGTATTTTGGATATCAATCAACGATTCATTACTAGAATTGGTCTGATAATTGCTGAGCTGGGTGTGTGCAGGCATTGGTTCATTAGCACCTGGAGCAGAGATTCCCATGATGCAGTGCTTCCATGCTTTTTCTGGTCCCAGAGTTCAGTGCGATTCTCTGTTCTCCATTCTGTATGCAAATTGAGATGTNTTAAAGACTAACAGATTTATTTGGGCATAAGCTTTCGTGAGTAAAAACCTCATCCGAAGAAGTGAGGTTTTTACTCACGAAAGCTTATGCCCAAATAAATCTGTTAGTCTTTAAGGTGCCACCAGACTCTTTGTTGTTTTTGTAGATACAGACTAACACGGCTACCCCCTGATACATAGCCAAGAGTGATCAGCTCCTATTGTCTAGCCTAAAGAAAATTCTTGAGTCATCAGCTTACCTATAAACAAATCTAGTGTTCTCCCTTGAACTATTGTATTTTCTCTACAAAAATCCCTACTCACCCTCCAGTCAGTGTTCTGATGCTTAGATCCAAACTATGCATCAGTTCCACTGGGACTCCATTTTCTCCTGACTGATCATGCTGGGGGCTCTGCCTGTCTCCAGCACTCAGGACCCTGAGCGACCACTATCACCTGGGAACCCCGACCAGTTCAAGCCTCATGGAGTGGGTGAGATCTCCCTCTTTCTCTCTCTGTTTTCCTTTCTACCTTAGGTATTAACCTTTAATAAAGTATGTTATATTGGTTTAGCTGTCCTTGTGTAGTTATCACTATTATTCAATAAATAACTTTTATGATTAAGTTGGTTGCTTCTCTATCTTGCTGAACTTTACTCTTTTGTGTTTTTAGCTTCCCCCATTCACTCTACAGCAACACTTCTTTTACCTAAGGTAAAGATTCCTGCAGCGCCCAAAATACAGGGGGGGTTGCTTATCAAGTAGGTTGCTGCCAGTACAATTGTGATGTGAGAGTGGGGATAGGGACGTGCTGAATCTAGGCCACATAGGGGAAAGTGCTGCTGGACCCAGTCCATGGAGCCCAGGGGCATATAAGGAGAGGCAGCTTGAAAGTGCTGCTTCATCCAGCCCAGTGAGTCCAGAGACATATAAGGGGTCAGCTTGACAGTGCTGATTGACCCGGTCCGCTCAGACTTGCTCTGTTAATGTGTGTGTGTATGGGTGTTCATCCAGTTCTGGGGCTGGAGAAATCCAGCCCTAGGGAACCTACGTCCTGCAGGATAGCTCCATTGGGAGGGGACTTGCAGAAGGGAGAAGTAGAGCTCCATATGAAAACACAAGTGACACAAGCAGTACATTGATAGAATTACAGGATCCCTTCCCCTAGAAGAGTAACCCAAATAAATGAGCATACCCAAAGTAACAGGCAAATCTGGTAACACTATACTCATAATTTCATGCAACCAAGCAGTTGCCTCCGCATTTCCTTCACCCAGGCGTGTCATACTCACTATGGCTCGAGCTATGAATAGTGCCTTACACACACATTCCATAGCAGAAATGTCAGTGTCTTGTTTAAAACTTTGGGGGGCAAGGGAAGAGAGTTCTGAATCTTAACTTTTGCTTTCCATTGTGACTATACTGACAATGTTATCTGTGTGTTTTATCTGTAGCTGCTGCTGTTGTGGCGTGAAGGGGTTGCCCCTCCACACTCGCAGAATGCCTGATCCAGGCATGGAGGAGAAAGAAGAGGACTCAGGATGATATGTTCAGTGAGATCCTGCAAGCAGTGCTGTGCCAGTCTGTGAACTGAGGGCCTGGAGGGTGAGTACTGCAGACTTTATAGAGAAGGAAAGAGCAGACAGGAGGAAGGTCCAGGAGTAGGAGAGGAAGATGCACCAGGACACAATGGGGCTTCTCTGGCAGAAAACAGATGCTGCAGACACTTGTGGACCTATAGGTTCAACATTCCTGGTCTTGCTTCACTTTGCAATCCATGGAGAGCTCCAGTAAAGTACCCTACACCCTCCCTCAACATTCCATGTGGCATCAGGGTCTGCAGCCCTACCCCTACCACTCCATACCAGGGGACATTAAGGACAGCCACGGCTTCATATGCAGTGAGTGTCATGGTTGATGTATGTGTGACGGGTTGGATCACAGAAACCCCCTTGGGACTACCTCTGATCCTGTCTCAGCACATCAGGTGGCAGTTTTCCCTGGCAGCTTGGGACTTCAGTCCCTTGCCCGGTTTGAGCCAGACATGCTTGCCTGCTGCAAACACAGATCCAGGTCTGAACCACGTCCCCCACAAGCTGCAGGCTTAACTGAAAACAGCTTTAAGAAGTGCTCCTGTCTCCAGCACTCAGATACCCAACTCCCAATGGGGTCCAAACCCCAAATAAATCTGTTTTACCCTGTATAAAGCTTATACAGGGTAAACTCAAAAATTGTTCGCCCTCTATAATACTGATAGAGAGAGATGCACAACTGTTTGCCCCCCAAGGTATTAATACTTACTCTGGCTCAGTTAATAGGTAAAAAGTGATTTTATTAAATACAAAAAGTAGGATTTAAGTGGTTCCAAGTAATAACAGAACAAAGTGAATTACCAAGCAAAATAAAACAAAACACGCAAGTCTAAGCCTAATACAGTAGAAACTAAATGCAGTTAAATCTCACCCCCAGAGATGTTCCAGTAAGCTTCTTTGACAAACTAGCCTCCTTCTAGTCTGGGCCCAATCCTTTCTCCTGGTACAGTCCTTGTTCCAGCTCAGGTGGTAGCTAGGGGATTTCTCATGACTGCTGCCCCTTTTGTTCTGTTCCACCCCCTTATATATCTTTTGCACAAGGCGAGAATCCTTTGTCCCTCTCTGAGTTCCCATCCCTCCTTCTAAATGGAAAAGCACCAGGTTAAAGATGGATTCCAGTTCAGGTGACATGATCACATGTCCAGGGCCGCCCAGAGGATTCAGGGGGCCTGGGGTCTTCGGCGGCGGGGGTCCTTCCACTCCGGGTCTTTGGGGCACTTCGGCGGCGGGTCCCGGAGCGAGTGAAGGACCCGCCGCCGAAGACCCGGAGCGGAAGGAATTCTCGCCACCAAATTGCCGCCGAAGACCCAGAGCGGAAGGAGCTCCGGGTCTTCGGCAGCAGGTCCTTCACTTGCTCCGAGCATGTTCAGCGGCACTGAAGGACCTGCCGCCGAAGACCCGCCGAAAACCTTCGTGGGGGCCCCTGTGGGGCCCGGGGCCTGGGGCAAATTGCCCCACTTGCCCTCCCTTCTGGGCGTCCCTTCACATGTCACTGTAAGACTTCATTACCCACTTGCCAGCACACATGTATACAGGAAGACTTACAAGTAAACAGAACCATCTACAGTCAATTGTCCTGGTTGATAGGAGCCATCAAGATTCCAAGCCACCATTAATGGCCCACACTTTGCATAATTATAATACGACCTCAGAGTTATATTTCATATTTCTAGTTTCAGATACAAGAATGATACATTTATACAAATAGGATGACAACACTCAGTAGATTATAAGTTTTGTGATGATACCTTACAAGAGACGTTTTGCATGAAGCATATTCTAATTACATTATATTCACACTCATTAGCATATTTTCATAAAATCATATAGAGTGCAGCATCACAGTACGTGTAGCTAAAATGGACATGAATGTTCCTTCCCATTCTTTAAGCTCTGTTCCATACATTTATTAAGGTTTTATATGCATTTGCTTTTAACTTGCACAGAATTTTTTTGAAGTATTTTCATTACTCAGTAAAACGTTGTTTGGAAAAGAATTCATCTTTATCAGTTTCCAACATATGCTGAGAATGCCTAGCGGTACTGAAACCACCCACTTAGTTATTGTATGCTGTGACACAACTCATAAGATCCGTGACAAATGCATTGTAATCATCATAAATCTAAGGCAAGCACCACAAAATTAATAGGTGCATTATCAGTGTTACATTCACAGATGTGCACCAAGCATCACACTATTCCAACAGACCCCCAAACAGCGGGGCCAAGTAGAGCACAGCACACCACAACGCATTACTGTGGTTTACTGTTAAAGTGCTCTTTCAGAGCCTCTCTGAGCCATATAGCTCTGCTTTGAGCTCTTGTTATAGCCCTTGTGTCTAGCTGTTCAAACTCAGCAGACAGTCTGAGCCGCTCCACCTCCACCCTCCACACTGGCGGCAACTTTTCCACCTTTGCTTCACAGATATTATGCACAACATAGCAGGCAGCTATAACCATTGGGATATTTTTCTCACAGATATCCAGCCAGCGTCCTTTCCATCTACCAAAAGCACATTCAACTGTCATTCAGCACGGGCTGAGCCAGTAGTTGGATCTTTCCTTGGTTCTGTTGAGCTGGCTGGTGTACAGCTTTATGAGCCAGGGTATCAAGGGGTAGGCTGAGTCCCCCAGGATCACTACTGCCATTTCAGTTTTGCCAATGGTAATCCACCAGTCCTGGCTTATTATTTTTAAGAACAGTCCTGTGTTCTTAAAGATGCAAGAATCATGCATCTTCCCCAGACCAGCCAACATTAATGTCAGTGAAGCCTCCCTGGTGATCCATCAGCACTTGCACAACCACAGAAAAGTAACCCTTTCTTTTGATGTACTCTGTGGCAAAGTGCTCTGGTGCCAAAATAGGGATACACATGCTATCTCTCACTCCACCGCAGTTCTGGAACCCCATTGCTACAAATCCATCCATTATGTCCTGCACATTGCCATGAGTCTCAGTCCTGCACAGCAGGAGTCGATCGATGGCCCTGCACACTTGCATGGCAATGGCCCCCACAGTAGATTTTCCAACTCCAAAATGATTTCCCACTGACCAGTAGCAATCTGTTGTTGCAAGTTTCTACAGTGCGATCAGCACTTTCTTCTCCGCTGTCAATGCAGCTCTCGTTCTGATGTCCCTGTGGTGGAGGACTGGGGCAAGCTCAGCACACAGATCCAGGAATGTGCCCTGAGCATCCAAAAGTTCTGCAGCCACTGCTCCTCATCCTAAGCTTGTTCAGGGCTTGTTTCTTGGGCCCAAAAGTGGTGGTGTACCATTTGCAGCTGCTCTGTTAATGCTACCAACGACCTGAAATTGGTTCTCGCTATGTCCCACAGCAATCCATCCTCCAGGAAATCATCATGTTTCCTGCAGTTCTTGCACCTCTGCAAATACTGAAGGATCATGCATCCTGTGCCTGGACCACTCATGACAATAGTGCAGAGTTGTGCAGGCTCCGTGTGTCTGTCAGAGATGGCAGACAGTGACAAGTCCCGTGTGGATTCATGGGATCTTCAAAATAGACAAAACATTATTAGATAGAGATAGCATTGAGGTGGAGAAAGTTACATGATGGGAACTTGACCCCACAGTCTCAGTCACTCCTGTGCGACTTGTTACTGCCCCATCGTGCATTGCCAAAACTTTCCAAAAGACAGGACACTGGACGATGGCAAGTTGCACACTGGGATAACTACTTAACAATGGTGCTCCGCATCGTGCCTCAAAAGAAGTACTCCTGGTGAGTACACAAAGCACTGACACAAGGAGATAAGTATGGACGCACACAAGCGATATACTAAGTGGAGCGGCTTTATGCCAACATAATTTGAGTTGGCAAAAAGTTGTAGTGTGGACATGCCCTACGGCTTTGTCTATGCTTAAAATTTATAGTGGCATAGCTAGGTCAGTCAGGCATGTGTGAAAACCACACTCTCTTAGTGAGATAGTTGTGCTGACAAACCCCCCTGTGTTGATGCAGCTATGCCAATAGAAGAGTGCTTCTGTTGGCGTAGCTAATGTTATTCGGGGAGGTTTCTGTCTGTGTTCCGACACTGGCAGAAAAACTCCTTCTGTCAGCATCTGCTTCATCGACACTAGGGGGCTATCCCAGCATAGGCTCTGCAATGTAGACATTGACTATATTAAATTGAATTTTTATTACAGATTTCATACTATGATTTAACACACATACTTAGGACTTTGTGGATCTTACCTACTATCAATTTCTCTTAATGAGAATTACAAAGCTTCTATTGCATTCATAAAATAATATGGGCTCCCTCTAGTGGTCAATTTAACAACTGAAAATGTCCATAATCTATTAATTGAAGACTGTACACCAGAGGTGGGCAAACTACAGCCCGCGGGCCACATCCGGCCTGCGGGATCGTCCTGCCTGGCCCCTGAGCTCCTGGCCTGGGAGGCTAGTCCCCGGCCCCTCTCCTGCTGTCCCCCCTCTCCCGCAGCCTCAGCTCACTCACTCCGCCACCGGCGCAATGCTCTGGGCAGCGGGGCTGTGAGCTCCTCGGACAGCACAGCTGCAGGGCCGGGGCCTGACCCGATGCTCTGTGCTGCGTGATGGTGGCGGCGTGGCCCGGCTCCAGACGGGCTGCACGGCTGTAGTGCCACCAGTCCCCAGTGCTCCAGGAAGCGCAATAAGGGGGCAGGGAGCAGGGGGGATAGGATAGAGGGCAGGGGAGTTTGGGGTGGTGGTCAAGGGGAGGGAGTGTGGATAGGGGTCGGGGGGAATGGGGTTGAATGGGGGCAGGAGTCTTGGGGGGCAATCAGGAAGGAGGGGGTTTGGATGGGGCGGCAGGCAGCTGTCGGGGGACAGGGAGAAGGGGTGGTTGGATGGGGCAGGGGAGTTTGGGGTGGTGGGCGGGGGTGTGGATGGGGTCGAGGGAACGGGGTTGAATGAGGGCTGGGATCCTGGGGGGACAGTGAGGAAGGAGCAGGGGTTGGATGGGCGGCAGGGGGCAGTCAGGTGCAGGGGTTCCTGGGGCAGTCGGGGGACAGGGAGAAGGGGTGGTTGGATGGAGCAGGGGTCCCGGGGGGGTTGGATGGGACAGGAGTCCTCGGGCAGGGGCAGATAGGAGGTGGGGGCCGGGCCACAACCCCCTCCCCTAACCAGTCCTCCATACAATTTATGAAACCCGATTCGGCTCTCAGGCCAAAAAGTTTGCCCACCCCTGTTGTAGTCCCAAACCAGGAGAAAATAATTTATTACTTTTCCATCACATGATGTAGGAGGCTCCTATCACTGTTGTAGTTAAAAAGCCCTTTTGACCCCATCGCTGCTGTGTAGGGTACTCTCTGAGTATCAAAGTGGGGATTTTCTTTCTCCCCTTGATTGTCATTTGGTGGATGTGAGAGAGGGTTGGAAAAAGAAGAATATGGGGTCCTATATGGCAGATTACTATCTGGCTAAGCATCCACTTTTTTTGAAGCTGTTTCACTAAAAGCACTGCTAGTTCCTTGATTTGAACGCCACATCATTCTCACTTCTGACTCTATGATTCAGCTGATCAAGAAAGGAGACGATAAAGAAGCACTTTAAGACAGATATTCTGTCTCTCTCCCTGGCTATCAAATGTGATTGCAAAAGTGAGATGGACAGGGTAGAATTTTTTCTTATCAAGAAAAGATTTCTTCTTCCCCAGATTTTTCACTGTTGCTTCTAAAAGGGAGGGTAAGCATCACTGTAAGACCCCGCCCCACCAAATGGCTTATATAGTCACACTGAAGGTAGTAGTTGAAGTGCATTGTCCATCTTAGAATCTCCTGTAGTTGGAAAATACAAAAAAAACACCTGTTTTCCTCACTGAGGAAGGTATCACTTTTTCAGTTCAGCAGTTTGCAGGGGGAGATGGTATCCTTTCTGGATTTTTCTCAGGCAGATAATTATCTGCACTAAGTGTTTTTGTTGGTTCTTCAAAATTGTTCAATTTTATACACACAGTAGAGTTGGAAAATGCTCCTGCATTTCAGACCTACACATCACTGTATGCTAGGATTGTTTCCTTTGTACAGTGCCTTTTAAATATAAGATGGCTATCTGCTATGGAGGCTGGGATGCGAGGGGATTCAAGATGGAGGATCCAGACCTCTCAACCTGCCCAGGCCAGAAAGTAAGATGTAGTGTGTGACAAAGACCCTAAATGAGGGAAATAAAATGTATGAATGCAGGAAACTTAAAATGATATGGGATTTATGTAAATAGGTAACTCTTTTTATGACCTTGTTTACCTTGGGCTTTTAGCAACTAGTGTAGGTGCACTGGGACAAACCCCTAGCATAGATATGATTTACACCAGGGCTCCTTACTTCAATTTCAAAACAGGGTAAGCAGCACCAGTATGAATAATCCTGCATTTGTGCGAGTCAGGTCTGTACAAAAGTGGTCCACCAGCAGGGCCAGCCCACAGCATTTTGGCACCTGAAGCGGGGAGCTCAAATGACACCCCGGTGCTCCTTCGCTTGGGCCAAAACTTTGAAAGGTCTCAATTCTGCCTTCTTCCTGTTCTACTCCTCTCATGGTACTGCTCTGCTACCTACCTCAATAAAGGAGAACTAACAACTTAAAATGCCTTGTTCAAAAATTTTAAGTAACACAACTTTCAAATGCCTGAACAGCAAATGTAACTCTTCTTGTCTGCATAGTAAACACTGGAATTTTATCTGTTTGAATAATCAAAGTGGTGCTTTCCGTGCCTTCTTGGTTGCAAAGATTTGAACTGCTTCCTGAAGGTCCACAGTCTGGGCCAGCTCATGCTCTATTGAGACGGCTGCAAGGCCGACCAGCCTCTTCTGTGTCATTGTGGAGCGTTGATGTGTTTTTATTAACTTCAGCTTGGAGAAGCTGCGTTCTCCACTGGCAACTGTTACAGGAAGTGTTAGAAGTATGCGTAGAGCACCAAAAGCATTTGGAAAGAGAATGGACATCTTATTTGTGCATATATATTCCAGAACATCCTTTGGAGATGATCCTGCTGAAATGTATCTTGAAAGAGCTTTCAGTTCATCACCTAAATCACTCGCATCAATATTGCACATGTCCTCATGTGTCAACAATGTCTCCAGTGCCCTGCATTGCTGGTGTAGGTCTTCTTCAGGTATAGTGAGGAGTTTTGGAATATCATACAACATCCCAAATATACTGCTGTGTTCCTTGAGCTGCATGAAACTTTCTTCAACTGACTGTATTGCACAATCTAGCACCTGGTTAAAGAATTCAATTTTGAATTGTTGTTTGGGGTCTCTTATGGGATTATCCCATGCCTCGTAATCAAAATGTTGTCTTCTTCAGTGACTCTTGTATTCTTGAGTGGGTGGGATAATAGCTTCAGTGTGAAGTTCCTCTGCCAACCTCCGTGCACTCTTCAGAATGTTTTGAAATCCCTCATCCGACCATAAGACTGTAGGTATGACTTTGCTTTGTCCAGTTGTTCCATTGCTCCAGATATATCAAGATCAACACCTTGGAGTCTCTTGCTTACAACATTTATTTCAAACAGTATGTCATGCCATAACACTAAGTCATACAGAAATTTGAAGTTACTTATGTTTCTGGTGATTCCATTTCCCTCTGCCACTGTTCTCTCATGAACAGTTCCTGTCATAGCATTATCCTCCATAATGGCAACTATGGCATCATCTATCGTCCCCATTTGGTGTTTGATAGGCTTTATTGCCTCCACTCGCCTTTCCCATCATGTGGCACTTAGTGGTTTGTGTCAGAGAGGATGTTCCCAGATGTTGCTTCAAAATTTGCCATCGATGAGTTGATGCATAGAAAAATACATAGATGCTTTGAATTACATTAAAAAATTCAGCAGCCTCACTAGAAGCTGATGCTGCATCACTGACCATCAAGTTCAATGTATAAGAACTGCATGGGACAAAAAAAGCTCGAGGATTTAACTCTCAGATCCGTGTCTGCACTCCTCTGTTCTTTCCTCTCATGTTGGCACCATTATCGTAGCCCTGACCTCTCGAGTCAGCATTTGCAATTCCCGTATCTTCCAGCTTTTTAAGAAGCACATTTGTCATACCAGCTCCTGTAGTATCATCAATGTCAATAAATTCTCGAAAATGCTCTCTGACAATCACCATTGCAGGGACATTTTCACTAGGTTCTGTTGTTTTTACAAAACGCACCATTAAGGTCATTTTGTTCCGCATGGCTAATGTCAGGTGTGCAGTCCAGAATAACAGAGTAATATCTTGCTGACTTCAGATCTGCCACAATCTTCTGTTGAACTTTTGTTGTCAGTAACTGTATGATCTCATTTTGAATTGTTTTTCCAAGGTAGTGGTGTGTGTACATTTCTTGGGTGATGACTCTTCTTAGATGCTCCTGGACTACAGCATCAAACTCAGCCATCAGCTCCATAATGTTAAGGAAGTTTCCATTGTTTGGCACATATAGCTGATCTGAAGTGCCACGCAGTGCTAGGTTTTGGGTAGCAAGCATTCTCACAATGGCAATGAGCCTTTTCAGAACATTTTGCCAGTAAAGAGACTCTGATTCAATCTTCTCTGGATGCTGATCATCTATGGTGGCCTTTAACCTTAGTCTCATCTCAAGCTCTTTCCACATATGGAATGCTTTCTGGTGATTTGCTGCCTTCTCATGGCATGCCAGATTTTTCCAGTCCTTTGTTCCTGTAGAACCCAATGTGTCTGGAACATTAGACTGGAAAAGTTTGCAACAAAAAACAGTATGCAGCATTCTGGGTTTTTGAGTACATAAGCCATGGCCTCTCCACTTTGTCATCATTGGGGATTTCACGCCAGTAATGTGTTGGATGGAAACTATTTTCATTGTCTTTGGGGAACATGAAGTTTTTCACTTGCTGTGGCCCATGCAGTACAAGGAAGTCTCTCAGGCTGCTGCTCAAGTGGGTTCACAGTCCTGGATCATCTAGACTTAAGGAACTAAACTCAGCAGCAGCTGTTTCTTGCGCCTCCACCACACTCTTCTCTGATCTACACTTTTCTTCAGGAATGTGCATGTTACATCCATTTGAGATGGAGATATGGATGCTGCAGTAGCTGCCAGGTCACCTGCACTCTGACTAACTGGAAGATCCGGCATCTCCTCACCACTCACATCCACACTGGTGTTGGAAAGCTCAGTGTGAACATTTGTGTCTATGTATCTCAGGAGAGCTCCTTCCTGCTTAGGTAGAAAAGCTTCCTTTGCTTTCTTTCTTTTTCTGAATGCTGCCCCAAAGGGGCGTTTTCTTCTTTCACTCATGACTGCTGTTCTGTGCCAGCTATAGTGGCTTTCAACACTCAATTGAAGGGGACAAATAAGCAGGCTGGTAGCAGGGCCTGCGTGAAGGAAGATATCAGCATCTTAAGGGCCTAACTGGCTCCTCCTACTACAGTTGACTGTCTGTTCTCCTCAAGTGGGTTCAGGGAAGCAGCAGGAAACAGAAAACTCCCTAGAAGCTGGTGTTAATCAGTCCAGGCTCCTGGGGGTGCTAGAGAGGTACATAAAAGGCTCCTCCTCCTTTCTCTCCCTGCAGCTCCTGCTGCTTTCTGTTATTCCCTCTCACCTTTTCTCCTGCCTGCCTGTTATGTGTCTTGTGCCCTCCTTCCTCCAGCACAGCACTCCACTATCTCTGTGCATCTAGAGTGGAGAAAATACATATGCACCAGCCGCAGACACAATCTTCTACACTCTGGGTCCTAGTGGCACCCCCGCACAGTCTGGCATCTGAGGCGGCTGCCTCAGTTTGCCTCGTGGTAAGGCCAGCCCTGTACACCAGTGTAGCAACACTCGTGCTTAAAAATCCAGTGTGGGAAAGATGAGTCCTAAAAAACTCAGTTTCATTATTTTTTTTTATATTTTTTTATAAATAATTTCCAACAGCGAAAGGGAGGGGACATCAATTGTGTGCACAACATAGCTAACGAGACTAAAATGAGGGAAGTCCTTTTGAAATTAGAAACATCTGAGAGGAACTTTTGCAGCAGGAGGAGATACTCTACTTTCTCTTAGAGATTTTATATTCATTCTTTCTTTATAGGTTTCCTTCATCTAAATGAAATGATCTAGAACAGGGATTTTCAACCTTTTCCCCCTCCCCAACAAGCTATTAAAAACTCCACGGTCCACCTGTGCCACAACAATGCATTAGGAGGTAGCAAGCAGGGCAATTGCCTGGGGCCCCACACCACCGGGGTCCCTGTGAAGCTAAATTGCTCAGGCTTCAGCTTCAGTCTGGGTGGCGGGGCTTGGAACTCCAGGCTTCAGCCCCATGCAGTGGGGCTTTGGCTTTCTGCACTGGGCCACAGCAAGTCTAAGGCCAGCCCTGCTTGGTGGACCCCCTGAAATCTGCTCAGGGCCCCTCAGTGGACCCTGGACCCCTGGTTGAGAACCACTGATCTTGACTAAAGGGCCATGCTTTGTTCTTTGTATGACACATCCTCTTGGGAGTGTATCTTTTTTTTTTTTGGTATGCTGTACATATGTCAGGGAATCAACTCAAGTGAACTGAGTAGAAAGAATGGGGTGGGTGGCTTATACTCCTGAACTTTCCTATTTTATTCTGTCCATTAGTCTCATATGTGTAAAGGAAATGTACATGTTATGTTAAGGAATTACTTTACCGAGTAGCGGTAACACTAGGTTTGATCAATCACTATAAAGTAAGACAGTAAATGACATTATGCTTGAGTATAGTTGCACTAGATATTAACATTGCACCAGAATTTGGCCTTTGTGTGGGCAATCCTGCAGTCTTCCATACTCTCCTAGTTCTAGAAATTATTGTAGGGTCGTTGTTATTATTATTAATTATTATAACTGACACCACTGCAGGGAGCCATAGTGAGCATTATAGATATCTGGTAGCATACTCTGCGTACCATGAGTTTGGAGACCAATGCTAGACGCACTCCGAGCACTAGGCTGTATTAACTCTATCCCTTATTGTGAAATGGAAGAAATCCTATAGTCAGTTCCTCCAGACAAAACTCCCGTTGAAGATTATTTAATCTATTTAGTGTATCTGGGCATTTATATTATGTTCAGCACTGTAGTTTGTGCATACAACAGGATTGGTTCTGTGTATTTGCTGGAAGCTACACCAAGTACTGTAGATGGCATGAAATATTCCTCTTTTGTTATCATATATTAATATTATTGCTAATTTCAAACAGATGAATTGCAAGCTTCTGCTGGTGTTTGGTTTGCATTGTCAACCGTATTTCCTGCCATTTACCATCTAGACAGAGCCATCCCTAGGGTACGGCGAATCGAGGCGACTGCCCTGGGCCCTGCATTTTGGGGGGCCCTGCGCTTCGTGAGAAGGCGGGCGCCTGGAGTGGAGCGGAGGCGGGCGGGGTGAGGAGCCAAACGGGGAAGTAAGCGGTAGGCGGGTGCAGGAAGGGCGAGGAGGAGCCCCCCAACAACCTCTCCCTCCCCCCCCCAACGCCTCCTGCCTGCTGGCGGGCTCCGCCAATCAGTGCCTCCCCCTCCCTCCCAGCGCCTGCTGCCTGCCGTGGATCAGCTGTTTTGCAGCATCTGGAGGCGCTGGGTGGGGTGAGGAGAGGAGTGAAGGTGCAGCCCACTTGTGGGAGGGGGTGGAACTGGGCAGGGAAGAGGCGGGGTGGGAATTGGTGGGGCTGGGGCGGAGCGGGGGTGGGAAGAGGTGGGGCATGGGCGGGGCCTGGGCAGAGCCGGGATCGGGGGGAGCACTCCACAGCAGATAGAAACTCGGCGCCTGTGTCCCGGGCCTGCAACCTTCTAGGGACGGCCCTGCATCTACAGTATAGGTTTTTACACCTCTTTTGGTACTCAGAGGAGTATGTATATAGCTGATAGAATGAAGGAATATATATTTAACTTTTGTCCAATATTTACTGGTATAATTATGTGTCTGCTATTTTTAAGTCATTGTAACTGGGTAGGATGAGTGGTTCTTGTCCTAGCCTAAATCAGATTATTTATAATGTCATTGGCAGTGCAATAGCAGGTTCCTGATGGTTCCTATGGTATGATATACAGTAGGTACCTGAGATGATCCTGTTCCAGGGGGTTTTATGGGCCTGTGATTCCTTTCCTTTTTATGGTGGTATATTTATCACGTATCCATCTTTATGTGACTTGATATGAGCAGACTGGCTAGCACCATTTGTTCTCTTTATGGCATAGAGTAGGGTTTTTACTGTGCAATAACTGATGATGGGCAATTTATTTTATGCTTGGGGGTGAATGAATCTTCACTGAAACTGGTGGGTGACACTGCTACCCTTCATTCAGAATAAATGTCAGACACAGTCAAGCTCTTTTGTGGAACCGGAGAGCTGAAGGAATAGGAGCCATTACCCAAAACACAAACATGTAGCACAGCTAGAGTAGATGCTGACTACATGTTGCCCAAGGGCTTGCCTTGGAGACTGATACAGTAAACTGTGGGTCTGTGGGACGGATAAGTGGAACTGCGTGTGTATCTATGAGTGAGAGACGCAAGAGAAACAAATAGAAGGAGCAAAGAAATCTAGACACAGCCAAAGAAGACCAGGTAGCATGACCCTGAGAAAAAAAGCTGAGGGGGAACTTTTGGGTACAGTGATGGTTGAAAAGAGGCCTAGAACTGTGAGCAAAGAAACTCTTTCCTGTTTTTGATTCCAAATATGTTCAGGGAAACAGGACTATGTACATTCTTTGTAAAACCTTGTAAACAAGATGGCATCAAAGAATATACCTTACTCCATCAATTTCTCCTAATGGAAATGAAACCCTGAAAATTAGCTAACTACTCAGGTCAAAAAGGGGTAAGAGTATGTGTGTCCAGGGTCCCAGTGGGGGCCAGCTGAGGTCACTCAATTAGGGTAAACTGAAATGAATGGGGCAGACAAACCCCAAAGCTGGTGGATAATTCATACTTAAATTTACCAAGCCAGCATAAAACAGCTTATTTATTACCTTGCTGGTTATTCAGAAGTCCAAAACAACACCCTTCCCTTAAAGCACCCAGCCTCAGGCCCCCATCCAGGTACCTAAGTCAAATATGATGATGATTCCCGTAAATCTTATTTCATCATATAAAAGAAAAGGTTCTACCAATCCCAAAGGATCGGACACATTACCTCCCAGGTTAATGAATATTCCAGGTCTTACCCAAATAAACGTATACAGACAATTCTTATTAACTAAACTAAAATATATTTAAAAAGAAAAGAGAGTGAATATAGGTTAAAAGATCAATACACATACAGACATGAGTTCAATTTTTGAAGTTCAGATACATATAGGGTGACCAGATGTCCCGATTTTATAGGGACAGTCCTGATTTTTGGGTCTTTTTCTTCCTATTACCCCCCACACCCTGTCCTGAATTTTCACATTTGCTGTCTGATCACCCCAGATACAAGCAGAGATGGTGATTTTTGTAGTTGCAAAGAGTTCCTTTAGAATGTAGTTAATAGGTTATAGTCCAATGTCCAATATCTTATCCAGGGCGTTCCAGCTTAGGACTGGAATCTCAATCCTTATGGCTTAAGCTTCCCTTATATGAAGTGAAGCCTCAAGCAGATCTGAGATGTCAGAATCAGGACCCAACGGTCTTTGTTGTTCTAGCATTCACTTCACCACACAGTCCTGGGTACACAATAGGCTTTTGATGTAACCTTCTGTTTTCTAAACACCACCAGTAATTAGTTAAACAAATTAACTTAGGGCAATTTATTCATTAGGCAGTTTATCACAAACTTCAAAGAGACATATAGACCCTGACATTACTTCACCCAAGATCAATCTAAGTGTTAATATTTCCTGTTGATCTCTGAATTAAGTTATAGTGACAGACAGGAATTGTCTATTTACATAAAGAACAGGAGTACTTGTGGCACCTTAGAGACTAACAAATTTATTTGAGCATACTGTTCTTTTTGTGGATACAGACTAACACAGCTGCTACTCTGAAACCTATTTACATGGTTAGCTTCTAAGATACACACAATTAGTATTACTTCTAACAATATAGGTTTGCATTTCAAAGTTCTAGCCTATTTAGCATACAATGGCCCTAATTATCATTCGCATACCTTTCTAACATGTCTTTAAAGGTCGGCTTTGGGTCATTCAACCTGCAAGCTGTTTAACCCTTTCTGGCCATGAGTTATATTTTGTATAAGATTTGTTGCAATTATATAACAGTGGTAGCAATAATGATTTGCATGGTTATATTTTAATTAGACAATGTCACAGTATGATACAATCATTTTGTATATAAAGTAGAGTAATTCAAAATACTGTCAAGATACAGTACAGAGAAACAAAAGCTGACATGTACAGGATGCAAACAATTATACTCCACTAGAGATGACCGCAAACCACAAAATTCCACTATGGATCCAGAGTTCCAGCATCCCAAAGCTAGAAAATGTTCACACTTGAGGTTTTGGTTTCATTGCAACGTGGTTCACTGGATAAGGCACAGTGAACTTGGAGTCATCAGACTTAGGTTCTACTTTTTGTTCTGCCATTGAGTCTTTATTTGACATTTAATAAGTCACTTGGGGCCTGATTCTGCCACTGTTTCTCTTGTAAAGTAGTACCTTTCTATAGAAATAGTTTTATGGTACTATGCAACATGGGAAAAACTAAGCAGCAGCATCAGACCCTTAACCTCTGTGTGCATTTTCCAAAATCCTTAGGTTTTGGGGATCTGGGCCCAGGCAAATGAGCAGTCCCAAGGTAGCAGTGAGTCAGTAAGAAAATTAGATTCTTTCAGAGCAACTGCAAAATGTGTGTGGGGGGGGTGTCGTCCTGAGGAAATGTGTGAAAGAGAAAGTACCCTAGTGAGAAACAAAGAGCCAAGAGGAAGAATACTTACAAGGGAAGAAGGAAGAGGACAATCTTTGTTTGAGAGATCAAAAAGTTGGGTTTATCTGGCCCTCATTTAATTTTAATCTGATACTCTAGATAATGAGTTTGTCAGGAGTTACTCTGTATTCATTCAAAGCCCTAAAAAAACCCCATTGTAATCCTTTCTTCAAATTTTATTTTAATGTTTTTATGCTATTATTTCTATGGAATTATTTAAAACTGTCTAATAACAAAATAGCTTCCTTATCAAGATTTAACACAGAGACAGAGCTATAGGTATATCCCTTTAGATGAGATCATTGTTTTGATCACTGAGATACACAAGTTCCATGTACACAATATGTCTTTACTATACACTATTTCAGTTTCTATTGTTGGTTTATTTAATGAGTCCTATTATCCTTTTGATGGGATAACAGCAAAGACAGAGAAATTAGTTGTGTCTCAGTTGTAATGCAGAGTACATGGATTTCCTATAAAATACTTCAAACCAGAAAAGTTTCCAGTGGGGACACTTTTCAGACTGTCAGTTTCGGCCTTCTTTGATGCTAGAATGGAGTCTAGAGAGGAAAACTTCTGGCTATTTATTGAGTTCCTTTGAGTATTGTGGGAAAGGAGAGAAGTCACAGGATCTGCAGCGCTGTAGGGGTTTGGAGGCTCAATCCCAGTGACAAAAAGGGATTGGGCCTTTCTCAGGTCCCACCATTTTTACACATTACGCCTGATTTACACTAGAGTAATGAGATCACAGTCAGGCCCATTGTTCCCAGAAACTATTTTCTTTTGTCATTGTTTGTTTTGGTGTTAATGCAATAGGCATTTATGTTCCATTATTTGCCAGTAGGTGGCTGTCAAGTCCAATACAATAATTAATTGCCTCCTGACTTCAGAAATGCATTATGCAAAAATCACTGCTTGAACCTCCTGTTACACTTTGAAGTTTAGTTAGCATGTTAATTAAATACACATTTATTTTAAAAGTTCCACTATATAGATTAACCACCAAGCTAGGATACTTGTCACATTGAGTAATTAAAACATTGATCCGAGGGTTTTTAAACATCAGTTGTGTGCAATTATATAGTAGTATAATAATCGCCATCAGGAGTTCTGTGGAGCTCATTGTTAAAAAATTACAAAGTTCTGTACACTTCTTACAGCATTAACAACAATTGTTTCAATCCATTAGTTAACTAAATTTGTTTTGAATTTGTTAATTCAAACGTTATAGACAATCTACAGCATAGTTTCTCATAATATTTAATAAAGCTGCTTCTGGACTTGTGATTCTGCTAGAGAACAATAACTGGAAGGGTTTTACTTTTTAGAAGGGAAGTATCTTTCTCTGGTATAGTGGGTACTTTTCCATTGTATTGTCTTGTATTTTATCATATTTCAGTTGGACCTCTTGTGAATGTGCCAAAATACTTTAATATAAATATATATACTTCGATAGTGTAGATGTTTGTGTTGTGTTACTGAATGTAGTTCAGTAAATGTCAGATTAAACTGAAAGGGAATTGTTTTAGCCTGTCAGAAAACAGGGATGCTGTACAGTTACTGATCCATAGCTGCACGTGCTTCAGTTATGTATTCCCCTGTGGTTTGACTCAGCAGTTTGAATTTGCTATATCCAAACAGTATGCAAATCCCTATATTCTGGTTGTAAGCTATTAGCCAGTGAAAGCAGAAGGATTTGGATAATCATTGCACTGTTCTGCTTTGATTGGCTGATTGGCATTGGTGCTCTTCATCCTTTTGTTCGCAGCAAATAGGATCATTAAAACTTCTGGCCACCTGCTGTCACCCAACTCCAAATATTAAATACAATTTGATTTTTAAAGGAATTACTCTTCAGGGCATATTTTTCAAGAGGTGTGAGTCTGTGTCTGGAGTTATGGGGAGTAGCAAGGAGAGGAGGATTTCAGAGTGGAATTGGCCAGGCCATGATGGTTGTGGGGAAGGCTATGCCAATCAAAGCAGAGGGATTTATAGTATTCATGCAGAGAATGCAGGTGTGAAGAGGTGAAAAGCACATTTCAGGAAAATAACAGCTTGAGGGAATTCCCTGCTAACTCGGTAATAACTACATCCAGGGTTATAAACACCCAGCCACCAGCCTTCATGTTAATTTAGCTCAGGAGCTGTGTCAACAGGAAGCACCCACAAATTATCATTTAAAAGGGTAATATAAAAATAAAGCAAGGAAAAAAACCCTTTTATGCTGTCTCTATACATCATAAAGAAGAAAAACTCAATGTTTTAAATGTCCATGAATGGAATGAAATTTCCTAGTTGTCTGTAAGGAGTGAAAATCCCAATTTAACACAGCAGAGAAACTACAGATTGCCACAAATTGGGGTAAATGGTACCTGGAGAGTATATGTTTGATCCACTGGATTCCATAAGAGAATCCAGCAAGAGAGATGGGATATAATGGAAGAAAAAAAATGATCTCTGATTATAGAAAGATACAAATTCCAGTGCTAGAAGGGCAGAAACAGCAATCTTGCTTTTCTGTTGTAGTTAACTGGGCAAATCAAGCCAAGATTTAATCATCCATTTTTGGCAGCCCCAAATGCAAAATTTGAGACTATGAAAAGGCAAGCGTCTTCTGTCTTTAGAAAGTGTCTCTTTGGAGAGTGCCAGAGGGGTTTCCCTGCCAGTCCAAATTAATCACACAAATAGCTGTTCTGTCAACTTAATTTCTTTAGGTACTGCTGTAAACTGAGCAGCAATTGCTCAAGTGGACAGAATCAGTGAGACATGATAATTATTTTAATAAGTGGAATTCAGTCTAAAAATGAAATCAGAAGTTTCTTTAAAACCTATATTAATTTGTCAACCATGGGAAACAAATTATCTATTTACATATAGTAATAAATAACCAAAGGTAAATGCAAACTGTCACCAGCTTCCACTAAAAGAAAATTATGGTTGCGTGGGTACCTGATTTGAGGAGTGTTTCCTGGAGCCTTTGCCAGGTATACAAATTACTTACATACAGTTATAATTAACTTCCCCCTCCATGTCATCCAGACTAAGCAGAGAATTTTTTTAAAAATCTGGTTGGTATTAAAAAAAGACTCTTGTCTTAAAATATATTTAGAGATATATATCTGCTGCAGAAGTAGATGCTGCAGTACATTACAATGTGATTTAATAACTCCTTGGGAAAGAGCCAATTAGTATAGAAAACTGGAGACCAATTGCCTCCTTCAGCAGGAATTCCAGAAATTAAATGATTTATTAATGGCAGACATATTTCCAACAATATTCAGCACAGATGTTCTAGACTGTTTCCCTTCTTTTACAGCTATGTCCTCAGGTAATGATTTTTTTTAAGCTAAGCAGATTTGAGCCTGGCTCAGTATATGGATAGGAGTCCTCCAAGGAAAATATAGGATCATGCTGGAAGAGAGGGGTTGATTCATGATATCACACTTCCCTCTAAGTCAGTATTGAATTAATGCCCCTGCCTGATATTAGGGGGATGGTGCTGGATTTTCTGTTCGTTTTTTAATTAGAGTCAAAATTAGAGTCTTGATTATTTGTGGTCTTGAGTGGTTTGTCCTTTTCAAATTTCAGTCTGAGTAATTACTTTCTGCCTATCTAAAACTTCCTTGTAATTTCAATTGGATACAAACTATTTTTGTAGTGATACTGTGAGCTGCTGAAACAGCTGCTGTTTGCTACTGAAGAGGTGGTTGAATGTCAATGGTTCAGGCAAGACTGAAATGTACTTGGGCATGTAGACATTTTCGAGATGGATAGAAACCTAATCCCTATATCTGGAATATAAACTACAAGATTTGAGATGTTCAAAAACTAATAGAAAGTTGGGACCCAATCCTGAGAACAAATATGCACATGCTTAGATTTAAGCATGACTTGACCCACTGAACTCAAGTGTTTGAAGGATATGGGTTTTGGATTTGAATTTTGCAGCATGAACCTCTCTCTGTCATTCATTCATGTGTGTACAAGCACACAAAGATGTAAAAGTGTTGCAAAATCCCACAATATGGAAAGAGCTGTATAAACGTAGTGCCTTTATATTATTTTGGGTATTTATATAAAGCTTTTAACCCTATAATGCATGCATTGTTAAAATCTTAGATTTGTTTTGCTTTGTTGAAATGCTGTAATAATGTAATACAAGAATAACACAGTTTTTGTCTCTGTTTTGGAAGAGCTCCACCCTTCCTCCAATTCTTTACAGAATATTTCATGATTGTCCAATGTCCCCATAATTGTTTATATAATTTAGTTGCAGAACTGATTGCACCTCCAAGAGGCACAGAACAGAACTTACAGTCCAGGGGAGAGGATGGCATTAAGATACCTTTGTACCCTCCTGATCCTGGGCTGCTTTGGGGTTTGGAACAGTCTCTGTCATAAGTTATACAGGCCAGAGGGGCTGTTTAAATTATACACTATGGGTTGCAGCATTGCCTGGAATCTGTGCAACACTGAATGCTGTGGCCCCTTCCCGATCGATCCTTAGTATATCCCCTACACCAGGGCTTGTGAGGGGTCCTTGAAAAAAGCCTTATGGTTGTGTTATGTACCTGGATTGCAGGAGTGATGCCTGCCTGCACTGGGGGAATCCTCCAACAGCCAGCATTGGGGCTTTATGCCACTCTGGCCCTTCTACTTGATATGAAGGGAGCCAGAGCAAGGGCAAGGATCTCACATATGTATACAATTTTACCCCCTATTTCATAATTTTAAAGTCCTAAATGCCAAAAACAATTGTATGCAATCTGTACTAAAGGTATTACTGTGAGATCCAAATGGTTCTACAGAATTGAAAATATCAACTTGAAAGCAATGTTTCCTACTGAGAAGCTCAATGTCTGATGACTGCAGCCATGATACATTCTGTCATTGAAAGTTCCACGCAGTACTAGATCACCAATATAACAGTAAGTCTGGTTATAGTAATATGAATTGAAAAGCCCCTAACATCTTGTGGAATTTTTGTAAAATGTATCAGGTTGAAATGGGAATATTTAATTAGTTCTTATGCATCAGTTCCATAAAAAAATAAAAGTTCAGCACTTTGAAATACTTGCAACTCTTCAACCAACCAACATTATTGCAAGTATTCAGATGAAACCTCTCCTGGATGTAACTTTCATATATAAAATCACAGAGGTCCTCAAGTTGGGTACCTCAAGTTGTCTGAAGTTGAGCACCCAAAATTAAGGCACCCAGAGTCACTAATCAGTTTTGACAATCTTGGTCCTAAGGTAATAGTGTATCCATTCCTTTTCACCTTTGACAGTAAGATTTCTTACAGCTGGGACAAGTTACAACTTTGACCTTAATTTGAAAGATGAGTTCTGTGGTAAAAAATGTATAGAAGTGAACACATTATTCTAATTTTGACCTACTCAGGATCTGAACCAAAATTTCCAGCATTTACAGAGTAGATTAACTTATCTGTCTTCTGAAGATTTTTTAATAAATGCAAAACCATAAAAATTTTAAAGTTGATATTTCTCATGTCCTTGTATCTAAACAAAAAGGTAAATCTATACAGTTTAATAAAGATAATCTATTTTCCTAGATGTGAAAGCAAATTTATCTTGAATTATTTAATTTTTTAAGAATGAGTTATTAGTGTTTGAGGAATCAAATGTGTATACAGTTCTGGTGAGCATTTTCAATTCATATTAATATAAGCAGACTTACTGTTATATTGGTGATCTCTTGTGCTTCGAGCTTTCAGTGACAGAATGTATCATAGCTGCAGTCATAAGACATTGAGCTTCTCAGTAGGAAACATTGCTTTAAAGTTGATATTTTCAATTCTGTAGAACCATTTGGATTTCACAGTGGTATTGTCATGCATTTATTAGTTAATCCAGATTGCATACAATTGTTTTGGGCATTTAGGACTTTAAAATTATGAAATATTAACTGTCCCAAGTACAGGCAGCAATCTGAGTTCTACACAAGTTTGTGTGTGAAGTTTAGTGTCTAGACTAAAATATAGGGATCTGTTTGAATTTACCCTAATTGTGAGCTCAACTATAAAAAGTTTGTGAACGTAAGATGTCATAATAACCTATAATAACAAATATGGATGGGAAAATTGGACTGAAATAGTCCAAACAAAAGACCTCCTGATATAACTCAAGGACTGTGTTAAGATCATGCCTGGTAAACAAGAAAATGGGGTCTGGAGACAAACGAACCAAAATTGAGGAGTCAGGTATTAGGCCTAATTGGTGGACAAAATAATGAGGGGATGGGCTATTCCATCCATAGCTTCCTTTTTAGGTCCTTAAAGAAAGAGACGTTGGGGGAAAAATACAGAAGAATGGAGGGAGGTTACTAGAGTGAGTTTCAACATCATGACTGCCACCCCCATCATCTGCTGCGATCCTGAGCCTTCGTCATCCTGATCCTGAAAGATGTCCTGACATGACCAGGCCACAGAGAGGTACCTAGATGACACTGGAATTCACCTGGAGCAGGGAGGGGTGACAAACACCACATGGGAAGAAATGGGATTACAACTTTAACAGTAGCAGCACCAGCTCCAGATCATTTCTACGAACTTTTCTTTTACCCAAAAGGTCAGTTATTACCATCTTTGATACCATGCGAGAAACTGTCAAATACGGGATTTTTTTTTCCTTCTAAAAGCTCTCTTCAGCTAATGGGAAAGGGAGCAAGGAATATTGCTAAAATGAAAGCCTTACTTTAATACTTTACATTTCAAATGCTAACTGTTTTTCCTTCTTTTCTGTATCTAACAGAAGGTTAAAAGGATTTTTAATGGTGTGTTTGCCATGGTACTAAGCAGACTCAGGTCTCTGTATACTAAACTCTGAACCTTATTTAAAACTGTTTTAATGTTGGACTGTGAGAGAGTCATGTTAACACCTTTGACCCTTTGGACCCATATATTCCATCTAAATTAATATATTTTATTGCCCCAGTCCTGCTTTCAGGGAATATAACATCTGGCACAATACTCACATAAATCTGCACACATACAGGGGGCTGGATCCATTTCCTGCTATAAAATCATTGATTTAAACAGTTACTCTAGGAATGAATTTGGCCCATGATCTTTATCATATCAGCTGTGCAGAGACATATGTTTCATACAAGATCATCTGTTTATCATTTTGATAATTCCTTGCTTTACTGAAAAAAGAAAGTTGATGGAATTCACAGAGATATATTAAAGCTTAACTTTGTCCCTTTATAAGATTAAACCTATTTAAACAAGACAACTAGGCACATTACCTAAAAGGTGACTTGCAAATGAAAATCCCCCCCCCCTTTGCTTCATGATAACATATAACAAAGGCCTGAAAAGTGTTTCTCCGCACTCCTCTTTGAGTGCTTTTTTTAATCTTAGAAATTCAGATATTGTCTATCCTGAAACACTATGGATGACTAGAAAGCTAGCAGGTTAGCCACAGTAGACATATATACCAAGGAAGTGAAACCTCATTGAAAGGGAATTTATTTTTATTATGATGGTTTAAAACTCTGTTTTTTGTTAACACCTTTTTAACTTTAACTTAAACGTTTGAGAGGAAGTGTTTAATAGATGTTAACAGAAAACAAAGTTTTAAACAATCATAATAAAAATCAGTCCCCTTTCAACACAACCCTTTAATTAATAGCGGAGGAAGCATGCTATTCTCATGAGTCATTCTTGTCAACCATCAAAAACTGGAAAAATAAGACCTCACAGTTCTAAGGTGAAAAACAAGGAGAAAGAGACTTTAAAATAAGGACTTTTTCAGGATCTATTAATGCATAATCATAAAAATTAGGAGGTCAAAAACAGATTCCTCCTCCTTTCAGGTCTCTCTTAACATCACAATAGTTTATCTAATCAAAGCCTTAGCATTGTTCCCTGTAGTTCTGGTTGGATGAATAATAATGCTTTCAGATACAACTGCATTGGCAATATTGATTTAGAAGCTGAGTCCTGCCTGAGTCGTCACTCTCTGGGGAACTGTGTGGCCTATAGCGAGGTACAAAGCTTTAAGGGGAACATCTTGGTCAGGTGACATACTCATAAAAATCGTGCTGTATCTGTAATGACATGATACCCTTCCTTGTTCATAAGACGAAATATTACATAACGCCTGTGCTCATGTATTATATTTACTTACTGAGTCAGGCATAATTTCCCAGCTCCAGTTCAATGCTCAGCAGCAGTAAGTTTCTGTAAGGATCCCACTTAACTTCCTTTATTTGCATGATGACTTGTCTATTGTCTAATGGCTGTATGGTATTGTATCGCTCCCTCTGCCTGGATTCTCTGGGAACAGGCTGGGTTGGGATCAGCACAGGAGAAAAAGGGAGGGGCTCTTTCTTCCGGGCTTTTACAGCAGGAGGTTTCCTGAGCGGGCAGGGGCAGGCAGCCAGCTGTCCGCGGCCAGAGAAAGCCTTGGAAGAGCGGCGCTCAGCCCCGGAGAGCGAGTCTTCTCTTCCCCACCTCAAGCTGGGCACCAGCCCATCTACCCCGACCTGCTCCCCCGCCCTCCACACTAAAAGACTCCCCTAAAGCGAGACCCCCGAGAGTTACCCCCTCTTAAAAGCCCCGCTCGCGAGACTCCCCACAGGGGGGCGTTCCCTCCGGGGGGGGGGCGAGGTGAGGAAGCCCCCCCTTTCCACCGCCAGACCCCCACCCCCCATAGTGAGACCCCGGATCCCCAGGAAGGAGCCCTCGATCCCCCTCCCATAGTGGGCCCCCTTGGAAGCAGCCCTAGGGGGCTGGGCTAGGGCTCCTCCACGGGCCGTACTACGGGAGGAGGTAGCGCTGCCCTGACCTTGTTCCCGGGCCTCCCTGGGGAGCGGCGGCCTCTCCCCTCCCCCGTAGCCGGGCCCGCCCCTCTCCCAGCCTCCTCCGCGGCTCCCCCTCCCCTTGTCCCCAGCCCGCTGGAGCCACCGCAGCCTGACTCGCCGCAGCTACCTCGCGTCCTGCCCCGGTCGCCGAGGAGACCCCGGCCGTGTGCAGCCAGCCCGGACCCCGTTCTCTGCAGCCTGCGCTGCCCGCGGAGCCGCCATGAGCTGGGGCGCGGAGCTGTGGGTGAGTCGCTGCTGGCGCCTCATTGTGTCTGGGATTCACCCGCTCCTAGTCTGCCGAGGGGCTCGCGGGGGAGCGGGGCCGGGGGCTGGCGGGCTTTTGTTCGGCTGCCGAGAGGAGGGACAGGCCCATGGCCCTCCCGCCCCTTGGCAGCCGGGCCGAGGCGCTTGGGGATGGGCGGGGGGAAGTGGGGGGGGGGGGGGGGGGTTGGGGATGGGCAGTGGGGAGGGGAATGGAAGAAGAGGGCTCGATTGGGATGGGAAGGGGATAATGGGGAGGGGGATGGGCAGTGAGGAGGACTGGAGAGGGGGATAAGGAGGGGAGGTTGGGGATGGGCAGTGATTAGGACTGGGGAGGGGAATAGGGAGGGGAGGTTGGGGATGGGCAGGCAGTGAGGAGGATTGGGGGGAGGGATTGGGATGGGAAGGGAATAATGGGGAGGGGAATGGGAAGTGGGGAGTGATGGGGAGGGGGATTGGGATAGGAAGGGGAGGAGGACTGGGGAGAGAGATTGGGATAGGAAGGGGATGGCTTGGTTGGGCAGTCAGGAGGACTGAGAAGGGGGATTGGGATAGGGAGGGGAGGTTGGGGATGGGTAGTGAGGATTACTGGGGAGAGGGATTGGGATGAGAAGGGAATAGTGGGGAGTGATGGGGAGGGGAGGAAGACTGGGGAGAGGGATTGGGATAGGAAGGGGATGGCTTGGTTGGGCAGTGAGGAGGCCTGAGGAGGGGGATTGGGATAGGGAGGGGAGGTTGGGGATGGGTAGTGAGGAGGACTGGGGAGGGGGATGGGGATAATGGGGAGGGGGATGGGATGGGAAGGAGAGGTTGGGGATGGGCAGTGGGGAGGGGAATGGAAGAAAGGGGCTTGGCTGGGCAGTGAGGAGGACCAGGGTGGGGGGTTGGGATGGGCAGTGAGGAGGACTGGGGAGGGGGATTGGGATGGGAAGGGGAGGCTGGGGATGGGCAGTGAGGGGAATAAGGATAGGAGATAGCGTGAGAGTTGGTGGCTGGATATTGGGATGGGAATAGGGTAGGTGCTGGGTAATGGTGTGTGTGGAAATGGCGATTGATGGGGCTCTAGGAGAGTGCAGCATCCGAATTTCTAGTGCCCATCACTACAGTGACTTGGCAATGGTAATGAGGGGCAGCTGGGGGGAGATGGCATTGAGGATGACAGTAAGTACCTTTAGAATAGTCTTTTGTAAGCCACAACAGTATATCAACAAACAAGTTTTTTTTGGTGAGTGAGGAAAGGGGTGAAAAGGTCTTTCCAGTTTGTGCCTGGTATCCTGTGTCAGGGGACTCAGAGAATGCTGAGCTGCTGGGGATGGGCTAGCAGTACAGTAGATAGCAGGAGGTGCTGTGGTGAAGAAGAGAGATTAGTGAGTAATGTAAGTAAAGTCTGATCCTGAGTGTATTTAGGCACCTGAGCAGTCCCATTCAGTTTGGAGACAACTCACATCCGTAAAGCTACTCTCATGTGTATTTGCAGGATCAGAACCTTAGTTACTTAAACGGGGGGTTGAAGAGAGAGGACTATATCTATACATGCCTATTGATGGCACATAATTGCCAGAACAGTTCACTGTTTTTGAAAAAAGGAGAGTCCCACAAGCAAATAATTTTGAGGTGTGTCCTCTCACTATGTACAATTATTCTAAAATAATGACCTAAAGTATTATAGCATAATACAGAGTATAGGGCTGTTACTTTCCTGTGGTACTTTTTGTACAAAGGGTGCATGGCTGCAAACCAGGCAGTAGCCTCTCCTATGTGTCCACACTACATCTTTGTTGTAAAAATTTCCACCATTACTACAAGCAGTTTAATTCTGCTAATGGTAGTTGTAGAGCAGGGGCGGGCAAACTTTTTGGCCTGAGGGCCACATCGGGTTCCGTAAATTGTGTGGAGGGCCAGTTAGGGGAGGGGGTTCTGGCCTGTCCCCCCCTCCTATCTGCCCCCCCCCCCCCGGACTCCTGCCCCATCCAACCCCCCTGTTCCCTGACAGCCCCTCCGGGACCCCTGCCCCATCCACACACCCCCATTCCCTGTCCCCTGACCGCCCCCGGAGCCCCGCAAGCCCCGTCCAACCCCTCTCATTCCTGATGGGGACCCCCCAGGACCCCTGCCCCATCCAACCACCCCTTCTCCCTGTCCCCTGACTGCCCCCATTCAACTCCCTGTTCCCCCGACCCCTATCCACACCCCTGCCCCCTGACCACCATCCCAAACTCCCCTGCCCTCTATCCAACCCCCCCTGCTCCGTGTCCCCTTACCGCGCTGCCTGGAGCACTGGTGGCTGGTGGCGCTACAGCCATGCAGCCCGACTGGAGCCGGGCCACGCCGCCGCTGCCACCACGCAGCTCAGAGCACTGGGTCAGGCTGGGCTCTACAGCTGCACTGCCCCAGGAGCTCACAACTCTGCTGCCCCGAGCATTGCGGCGGAGCGAGTGAGCTGAGGCTGCGGGGAAGGGAGGACAGCAGGGGAGGGGCCGTTGGCTAGCCTCCCGGGCCAAGAGCTCGGGGGCCAGGCAGAACGGTCCCGTGGCCAGGATATGGCCCACGGGCCATAGCTTTCCCACTTCTGTTGTAGAGAGACTGCTAGTGTGTACAGGGCTCCAGGTAACCACCAGTATTTTAAGTACCACGATGTCTAACCCAGTTCAGGATGAATCAACATGATATGGTACATTTTCTACACTAGAGTGCCCACCATTGTTACCACAAATGGCACAGTGGTGGTTGCAATGGTGGGAAATTTTAGGGTAAAAATCCTATTGTTTAGAAGGGCTCAGTTCTCCAATTTTAAATGCCTTTTGTCATATGTAGAGGTAGGTATTACGATGATAATGATTACTATACATTAGGGCTGTCAAGCGATTAAAAAAAATTAATCGCATGATTAATTGCATTGTTAATAATAGAATGCCATTTAGTTAAATATTTTTGGATGTTTTCTATATTTTCAAATATATTGATTTCAATTACAACACAGAATACAAAGTGTACAGTGTTCACTTTATATTTATTTTTGATTACTAATATTTGTGCTGTAAAAAACAAAAGAAATAGTATTTTTCAATTCACCTCATACAAGTATTGTAATGCTTTATCATGAAAGTTGAACTTACAAATGAAGAATTATGTTCAAAAAACCCTGCATTCAAAAATAAAACAATGTAAAACTTTAGAGTCTACAAGTCCACTCAGTCCTACTTCTTGTTCAGCCAGTCACTCAGACAAAAAAGATTGTTTACATTTATGGGAGATAATGCTGCCTGCTTCTTGTTTACAATGTCACCTGAAAGTCAGAACAGCCGTTCTCATGGCACTGTTGTAGCCAGTGTCTCAAGATAATTACGTGACAAATGTGCTAAAGATTCATATGTCCCTTCATCTTCAACCACCATTCCAGAAGACATATGTCCCATAAATGTAAACAAACTTGTTTGTCTTAGCAATTGGCTGAACGAGAAGTAGACTGAGTGGACTTGTAGGCTCTAAAGTTTGGATTTGTTTTGTTTTTGAGTGCAGTTATGTAACACAAATAAATCTACATTTGTAAGTTGCACTTTCACAATAAAGAGATTGCATTATGTACTTGTATGAGGTGAATATACTATTTCTTTTATCATTTTTACAGTGCAAATATTTGTAATAAAAATAATATAGTGAGCAGTGAACACTTTGTATTCTGTGTTGTAATTTAAATCAATATATTTGAAAATATAGAAAAACATCCAAAAATATTAAATGAATTTCATTGGTATTCTATTGTTTAACAGTGCGATTAAAACTGCGATTAATCACGATTAATTTTTTGAATTGCGATTAATTTTTTTGAGTTAATTGTGCGAGTTAACTGCAATTAATTGACACCCCTACTATATACTGATTTATTTGTTTAAGAAGAGAATGTGGAATGAAGAGACAATTTTTCTGGTAAAAATACTTTACTGGAAAAATAAATGTTAGACCTTTATAGTTTGAAGAAGTTTAGTCAGTATTGCTTCATTTTATCCCCCAATCTGATAGTTGGTCTGTTATGCTAAATGGACTACAAGGGATTTGTTGGGATGTTTATGTGATAGTGTAACATGTTAATTGTATTCCTGATAAGACACCTCTTTGAGAGGTATCAATACTTAGATAGAAAACAGTTTGGAGCATGGATTATCTTTCTGTTCTATAGTTGTGCAGCACCTAACTCAATGGGGCACCCCAGTCCAAGACTAGGGCTCTTAAGCACAATGATAATACAAATGACAAATAATAATAATAATATTGGTTCATTGCCTACTAACAGTAGGCTAACAGTGCTGCTACACTGCCTTCACAAACTAAAGCAAAAAATATAAGTGAAAGTTCTTGTAATTTTATTAACAATAGCAATTTATGTATAGAATTCATATTAACAGCACAAATAACTAAATTGAATTCACACCTGTGCAAAAAATAAAATAAAATTTGTAGGTCAGATCTTCAGATGAGGTTACGGATTAATGCTTTCAGCTTTTTTGTACTTTTGGAAAAATAGGGGTTTTTGGGTTCGGAGGACACTGAATTTTCTTGTGTAAGCTCCTAAACAATTATAAGGTGTTTTAGAAAGCCAAATTCTAATCGACTTATTTTTTGTGTATTTTGGCAATTTCTCAAGGAGATTCACCTTCTACTTGTGAGTGACAGTTAAATTGCTGTACTCAAAACCTTCAGAGTATTGAATATAAGATTGCCTTCATCGTACATGTAAAGGGGCATAGATGAAAGAAGTGGATCTTGAAATTGTACTTATTTGAATGACCAGCATTTTGGACATAGGAGGCAGGCAAATCAGTTGAAAGATAAACTGATATGGCCAAGGAAACTTACAGTTAAAGTTTACCAGTTACCTATTAAGTGTTATTTTGCAATCCATTAATTGTTCATGTGCATTAATTTTAAGAACGCTGTCAAGTTTTCTAAGCATAGAGTTTGACCCTGCCATTCTTACCCATCTGCAAAATTCACAGAATTGTTTGTTTTAGCTGAGTACTCTGCCTCTTTACAATAACAAAACATGAGATGGAGTAAGGACTCTTATTAAGGATACAGAGCTTCATTATTAAATGGTGCAAGTTCTATAGACTCTAAGTGTTTTTTAAAATGCTCAATAATAGATATGTATGTATATTTAAAAAACAAACCATCCATTTTCGTTCTGTGTAACTACCAAAGCAATGCTTTGTGTTCCTGCTGCTGACTGCAACATCTTTCATCTATTCCTTAACCTGTTCTGATATCAGTTCCATGTGAAAATAAAGATGTTTTGACATAAGACAAAACATAAATTAAAGTGTTTTATGAGAACAGCCACTTCAATCTAGGCTAAAAACATTTAAGAAAAAAGATCAATATTTGTTAAGCTTCAGAGGGGCAGATGTGAAAAATTTATGGCAGGGGTTCTTAAACTGGGGGTTGGGACCCCTCAGGGGGGGTCAGGAGGTTATTACATGGGGGGGGGTCGCAAGCTGTCAGCCTCCATCCCAAGCCCCTTTTTGCCTCCAGCATTTATAATGGTGTTAAATATATAAAAACGTGTTTTTAATTTATAAGGAGGGTCACACTCAGAGGCTTGCTATGTGAAAGGGGTCACCAGTACAAAAGTTTGAGAACCACTGCTTTATGGTATCTTTTTATATATAGATAAAGCAGTGGATGAAAGGGATGAACTGATTGACCCATAGAGGTCCAGAACCCATACAGTTGTCACTCTCAGAATACGCACATTGACCATGTGCGCACTAGCCTTTTTTCTAAAAAAAAAATCTTCTGATTATTGCTAACACCACTGCAGCCCCAATAGTCACTGGTAGTGATGACTTGTAAACAGGGCACTTGCTGTTTCTAGTGTTTTATCCACCCTGTTGTATAGACCTGCTCTGAGCAGGTTTAGATGAAACAGTACTGAAAGTTCATGTGGCTGCCTGGAGTCTTGCCTTTGCTAGTACTTGCACCAGGGCTAGTAACAATGGGAAATTTTCAGAAATAAAGCTGTTGTACATGAGCAAAAGGGAATACACAGCCTATTCATCATCTAGATCACTATACCACATGGATGTATAACACTTTTAAATATAAATCTCTTTGATAATTTTGTAGTTTTATTAAACAAATGCAATTTAATGTGTGTGGTGTTTTAAAATTCCCTTAACTCTTTTCCCCATACTTGAATAGGATCTCTTTCTTTTGCTGCTTATTGTTTGAAGTCCTGCTACCCTCAAAAATCTGAGTAGCATGGGTAGTTGGAAAGTGGCTTCTCTTCTCAAATCCTGATGCTACTTCTGATTACTTAAGAATAGTGGTGGGTAGGTAGAGATGATGAATTGGAGAGGAAGTCTTAGGGAATTAAAACAAAAGCAAACCATCACACCTTATGTTTGTGTTGTATTTATTTGATACTAGAGATTATACAATTATAGTTTTAAATGTACATCATACATTTACAATTTTTTAAAAATAGTCTTCATAGTCTGTAGCTGTATCAGACATACTAAACTAGAACTTTTTTTTGGTGGATTAATGTTTTCTACATTATTTAAATGTGGGTATTTTTTGCCAACAAACCATTTTATAAGTACAACTCTCTCCAGAGTTTGTGTGTCTCGAGTAATATATGCACGTCTGGGTGGGCTGAAATACTCTGCTGGTACTTTTTACCTCAGCACACCAAAAATGTGTGTGTATTGGCTGAACAGAATACTTCCTGTTGTGTGTTAGTGCTTACATATATGTGTACATTTTTCTTACTTGACAGCATTCCTTTAAAATAATGTGCACCAAAAATAGTAAAAAGGCTTGTGAGTTTAAGCTGACATATCTATAGAACTACTTTCTTCTACAGTTTTTCTTCACGCTGCATAAAAAGTTGCTCCATCTCCATTATTTCCCCACTCACATATCTTGTTACAAGTTTCTGATCCATTTTTAAGAGTGTTATTCCCTGAATAGCCTTATTCTCACTAGTGTATTTGTTTCTACGGTCACCCCTGCAGCATATTCCAAATGCACGTGTCTTAACAAAGTTTAAAATATTATTTGTCATTCTGTCTTGGTGAGGATGCACTGTTTGATGGTTAGACCAGACTACAGGGAGTAGGAAGGTCTTAAGTTCTGTTCCCAACTTATCTAGCTGTCACTATTTATGTCCTTGTGTGAATTACTCTGTACTTCAGTTTCCCTATCTGTAAAATGTGACAAATACCTACTACATATAGGCTAATTAATATTTGTAAATCTGAGATCCTCTGACAAAAGATAACATGTAATGACAAAGTATTACTGCTATATTTTATTATAGGATGAAAAATGCTGCTATTTTATTAAAGCAAATATATTTTTCAGGGATTTAACTAAATTTTAAATTTGCGTATTGTGTATGTAGTGAGCTCATGCTCAGTTCAGTAGCTGTGAGATGGTTACACATTTAGGCTTCATATCTGGAAAGACTTAAGCACATGCTTAACTTTACACACTGATTTCAGTGAGACTACCCATAGTGTGTAAAGTTAATCGTGTACTTAAGTCTTTCCAGGTCTAGAGCCTTAATTGTTAAAAACAGCATTGTTAGGTATAATTTTACTTTCATCTTCTTGCATAACTTGCATTGTTTCATGCCTGCTGTGTACATTATCCAAGAAGAAAATAGAGAGGTGATAGTTCATTATTAGCTGCTTTTGCTGAAATGTTTGGAAATGGTAGAACCTCATTTGTTAAATGACTCTCTATTCATAATGAGTGAAAACTATTGAAAATATTTAGACCTTATTTTATACTGTAATGTTTCAGCATGCTTTTGTGCATATGGAATTCTCCTCCTCTATGACATACAAAAGCATACAAGTTACCTATTTTTATATATTTTTGTATTTTAATTTTCTTCTTGGAGTTTTTTTCAGTTAAGCTAAATATGAAATATCTTTCTATGTGCTCACTTCTGTTCCAATCATGCAGTGAGCTTCAGAGACATGGGAGTTTCTAATGAAGTCCAAGGGCATAGCGGTTTGCCCACATGGAGCGCAGTGCACAATCAGGGCTTTTGTTTTTGTTGCAAATTCATTAACGAAAAAAAGGTCTAACACTGGGCCTTTTTTATTAGGTGTAAAAAGTAACAGAAGAAAAATATTAATTCGAACCTCACTAATCTATACTAAATCTAGGCATTTTCCCCATCTTTGCAAATATTTAAGAACACAAGCTGGAATAAGGTCCTTTATGTTACTAAAACTTCATCATTTTTCTAGAATATGCTATAGAATATATACTAGTATGCTGCTGTGAGTGCTTGGGGAAGGAATTCATGCCTCCTTCCATATTAGGAAAGTGCCAAACACATTGTGAAATAAACTTTTAAGTATTTTCATAATTTAAAAATGAACTACAGTTGACCAAATAAATGAACAAAGTATATACTGCTATGTACTTCTCTTTGGTTAACCTGATTTTGAGTCTGATCAAGTCCATTGAAGTCAATAGGCATCTTCTCATTGACTTCAGTGGGCTTTGGCTGAGGTCATTTGAGTAGTGCTGATTAGCAGCAACTCCCATTAATCAGTGAGAATTGGAGGTGCCCCTTAACTCTCAGTATCTGGTCCCTACTTGCTAATTTTCAAAATTCATTAATTAGCAATGGGTCTCCCAGTTGTTACTGTGAATTAATATAGTTGTACTTTATCTGACTTTTATGAGCCTAAAATTTTCTTCATGCAAGCATTTCCAGTAAAGAAAGTGTTTGTTTATCAATTATTATTAAGTGGGTTTGGAACTATCACCTTTCTGACAAATGCAAACAGGCAAATAAGAATTTGTCATACCGATTCACACTAATGACAGTTGTGTCTAGTCCAGCATGTTGTCTCTGATGGAGACCAGTACCAAATGCTTAAAAGGAGGTGCAAGAATCCCCATAGTGAACAGGCATAGAGTAATCTGCACACTTGAGAGGTTTCTTCCTAACCTCATTGATTAATGGTTGGCTGATGCTCTGAAGAATGAGGGTTTGTATTTCATACAGTTTTATATACTATGCAACGTAACTGAATAGTCTCATTTTCCATATGTTTTATTCTTTTATGAATCCATCTGAGCTCTTGGCCTCAGTCATATCATGCAGCATGATTTCCTTTCTTTAGTTTTAAATCTTGATGTGCTGTGAATTGATTTGCTAGTATGTTCACACATACAGTGTGAAGAACACTATTTCATCTATTGTTCAGATTTCCTATAGATATTTTTCAGTATGTTCTCCCATGCCTCCATTTGCATCCTCTCTCTGTCCAAGGAGTGCTAAATAGTAGCTCCTTAGTGATGCTCTTTAGTTGGACATACAGGGTTGTGTTTTTTCATACCCCTGAGTGACAAAAGTTTTAATGACGAAAGTGCCAGTGTAGACATAGCCATACCCTCTGCTGGCCCAGTAATGAAAACATCAGAAGAAAATTTCATGCTGAAGATCCCACAGGTCCAATTATTACTCCAACAGCATTTTGTTTTAGTTAGAAATAATATTTGTCTGTATCTTTCCAGCAATTGTCTCATTCACAAGCATCTGACCCTTTTTACTACTGTTTCCAGGAAGAGTGAGTCATTGGCCCCAAAATTTTTCATCAGTTTATGTTCTGAGTTGGCAAAAATACTGCCATAGATGTTCAACTAAGGGATTTTCTGCTGTCAGTTGACTAAATGTGTGCATATTTTTGTGTATCCCTTTCAGAATCTTGTTAGATTCCTCTCCCACCCAATTTGAAACACTGGTAGTCACTTGATGTCTGTTAGAATTACATCTGTTCCTGATTTTATTTATGAAGCCTTGTGAATGTATATGGATTTGGAAATCTGGCTGATTTTCAAGGAAGTCCATGGAACTATACATAGGATGTTACAAATCCTGGAGTGCCATGGAATGCTTAGCATTGGAAAAAATGTCTCTACCTTCCTTGCCAGAGTCCTTATTCACAATTCTGAGAGCTGGCTATCGCAAGAGAGTCTAAATGCTACTACTTCCAGTTTGATTTTCTGAGTGAGAATAGCAGGAGGTTGTCTGAAATTACAAGGCCTCCTATCTCAGTGATGCTGAGGATTTCTTCAAAGAGCAATCCTGTCAGAGGGTACGTCTTCACTACCCGCTGTACCGGCGGATAGCAATCGATTTATCCTGGATCGATATATCGCGTCTCGTTAAGACGCGATATATCGATCCCCGAACGCACTCACCGTCGACTCCGGAACTCCACCAGAGCGAGCGGCGGTAGCGCAGTCGACGGGGGAGCTGCGGCCGTTAATCCCGCGCCGTATGGACCCCAGGTAATTCGATCCAAGATACTTGGACTTCAGCTACGCTATTTGCGTAGCTGAAGTTGCGTATCTTGGATTGATTCCTCCCCCCCTCCTACCCAGTGTAGACCAGCCCATAGTGATGTCTGGGACATGATTCTTTGGAAGTGCAAATTACACCATCACAACTGTGGGAGGGGAAAAAGAGACTTGCCCATAGTCTCAATCACCAATCTTTTAATTGCTGTGTTTGGAGATTGTTAGCAGCCCACAACACAGTTATTCTCTGGGGAAGCAGAAACAATCTTCTAACAAATGTTTGAAAAACAGAAAATGGTATTGATTGTGGAGGCTAAAGATACAGATACACTCAATTAAGGTAGTAACTTAGAAAAAAGGGCCTGCCCTAAAGAGTCATTTGTGTGTTTAATCCTGATGCTAGGTTAGTGCATATTGTGTAGTAGTTGGATGCCTTCTCTGTGACATTAGCAGAACAGCTTCTTAGCCTATTCAGTGAAGCCATTCATTGATTATCCCAGTAATTCTGTATTGAAGGGAAGTTCATATACTAACACTTCTAACTTTTTCAGACTATTTTGTTCATAATGCATGCACACAGATTGTTTATGATGATGTACAATTTTTGTTGGTAGGAAAAATTGTGAGAGGGCCAGACATGTTCAGTTTTTTCCTTGTGTTAGAAAACAAATTGTTCAGTGAAGGCTGAAATTCCAATCAGCTTGCCTCAGTTGCCTCTAGTGAGATTACATATTCCAGTCCCAGTGCTGTCTTGGCAGAAAGTTTATGGATTCATCTTCTGATACATGTCAGTGCTTCCAACTGTATGCGGAGAGGAAAGAGAGGAGAAAATAACGTCTTATAATAATGAAAACAGAAGGTTTTCATTAAAATGCTGACCCTCAACACTGACTCTTATTGCAGTTAATTCCCATAAATGTAAACTGTTGGCTGTTCTTTGTACTTACTCTCATCTTGGAATAAAACTGTAACAACAAGATCGTAATTCCTTTTGGGTGACGCAGCAGATTGCAAATACATTAGTAGTGGCTTATATTCAGGTGTTCTTGTTTGCCTGTACATTTCCTAGATAGAGCAGTGAATGTTGAAACAATTAAATGAGAGATTTTGGATAGCT
This sequence comes from Trachemys scripta elegans, assembly GCF_013100865.1. Classification (NCBI taxonomy): domain Eukaryota; kingdom Metazoa; phylum Chordata; order Testudines; family Emydidae; genus Trachemys; species Trachemys scripta. Next base: position 75,171,580 of record NC_048305.1, on the reverse strand, counting down.
TTCTTTTTCTTCTCTCCTGTTGTCATGGTCACTTTGCTTCTGCCCTATGACTTGGGTCACGTGAGTGTATCCAAACTGGTCATAGCTGCTCCTTGTCATTGTATTTTTGCACACTGGGAACCCATCTTCTCTAGGCAGTTACTTGTTCAGTCTGTGGTTTACAATCCAAAATTGAATTTTTTTTTTCTTTACTTCCTCTGAGGGAGAAGTATTGTCTTGTTGTTAGGGTACTGGGCTAGGAGTAAGGAAACTTGAATCTTGTTTCTAGCTTGCTGTGGACTTCCTATTTGCCTTAGGTAAGTAAATTAACTTTTTTGCCTCCATCTGTAAAATGGGAGAAATATTTCCCTTCCTCAGATAATTGTTTGAGGCTTAATTCATTGATGTTTGTAAAGTGGTTTGAGATCCTCTAATGGAGGGCACCATATAAGTACAGAGTGTTGTTATTTTTAGTTATTACTACAGGTCAGAGCTTTCGTTTCATATGGAATTGAACATTTTTTAAAATAATGGAAACTAAATTTAAGGGCAACAAATTCTTTTTTTTTTCTAAATCTCAATGATCAGAGTTATTGCCTAATTGAAATAAAGTGAAAGCTATTTTAAATTTCTTTCATTATTGTAAAATGTTATTTTCTCCCAACTTTTGCTTACTTGGATCCTTTTTTATCATTTGTACAAATAAATCAAGCAGTATGCTGTAAATGTTAACTAACTAGTTACTCCATAGACTACCATTTTAAAAGATGTTTATTTACAGTATTCATCAAACATTAGTGTATAGCAAATTTTATTCATTAAAGTGAAAAGTTGGTGTATCATTTGGTATGTATTGTTTGTTCATTTAACACTTGTACTTATCAAGTATTTGTTTAAGAGGGAGGTATAGAGCAAATTCACTTGACGCAGGCTGGCACTCAACTGATTTTTTTTTTGTAATTCCATATTTACTATAAATGACTAATGCCTTCCAAGCATTGTATGACAAATTACTATACGTTTGTTGTGATAGAGTGTGGAGTGTTAGCTGTATGTACTGAGAAACCTTGACGTGTGGCAACATGGATACATCATAGGAAAGGAATGGGACAGTTCATGAGGCAATTTTAAGAGCCCCATGAAATTCTTTTTATTTTTAATAGTTTTGTTTTATTTTTCAGGAATTTTGAGTTATTTCATTTATCTGCATGGGAAGGATTGGGTCAGGAACCTCCCACCCCCAGGAGTGTGGGAGGTTGTAGAACAAGCCCACCCTGGACTCACTCTGCAGTGGCACCTCCTTTCCCTTGGGGTTGGGCGTGGCTCTCTGCTCTGGGTGTTGCAGCCTGTTGAAAAGGGTTGGAACATTGCTTAGGTTTGTCTTGGTCACCCCTCTGTCATGGTGGCAAACTTGAGAGAATGAAGCTGGGATCCCTGTGTGCCAGGTCAGAAAGCCACTTACTCAAATTTGACCCGACTGTCGCCCTGTCATGATGGCGGAATGGCCAGGCCAAACCAGAGTGGCACTGCAGCTCCATGCTCCAAGTTGCAATGCCTGGAATGGGGGGCTGGACCATGCCCCATGGGACAGGAGCCTCTGCTGCAGGATGAGTTTTTTGTTTTGTTTGCTGTTTTTTCAATTTATTTCATGTAATTTTGTATTTGAAAAAATACCGGGCTCTAGTCATTTTCTATACATGCTATCAAAGTTCAGTTAGGGGATCTGGCTTAGAGCTGAGCTAATGAAAGACAATTGTGTGAAAAGATCTTGAACTACTCTGTAAGACCTTAGGAAAGGAGCATTTGAGTTTTAGGTGGTACAGCTCCTTCCTGATGATTGGGGTGTCCAAATCTACTTCATGGACATGAAAGTATCACTTCCCAACTGTGGTTTATTGAGCAATAGCTGGTAGCTTGTGGAGAGCTGATTTTTCAGGTGATGCCTCCTTTCTTTGTTTCTAGCTGCTAGATTGTTAGAGCTCTGTGTGGATATAAAAATATATGGATCCGCATCCGCGGATCCGGTAGCCGGGTTTTACCTGTATCCACACCTGCAGCAGCAAGCCCTCTCACAAGGACTAGTGATGGGGGGAGAAAGGCGGGGGCGAGGTCTTGCAGGGTGGAGACTGGGGGCAAGGGGCAGCGCAGGGGCAGGGTCTCAAGGAGAAGGGGCATCATGGAGGGGAGGGGTTGGAGGAAGGGGTGCCACATCATGTGCTATGCTTGTGAGCGGTGGCACATGGCAGCAGCAGTGTGTGTTGCATCACAGTAGGGCAGAGGAGTAGGGTGCTGGGGCCCTGCCCACTCCAATCCCCATGGCCAGGAGCGGGCCCTGCTGCCCAGGAGCCGTCAGGCCAGGCCTGGGACTGGGAGAGTGGCCAGAGCTGCTGGGCCAGGCCATGGTGGGAACGCTGGCACTGCCCAAGGGGCCTGAGCTGCTGGACTGGAAACGGCACAGCAAGCGGGTGCTGGACAGCCCCGACTCTGCCCAGCCCCAGCCACTGGCTGCTGGCCACTGGCCCCAAGCACGTTGCGCTCCCTGGGCTGCCCGAGCCGGATGCCGCGGGCCAGGCACCACCGGTGAGTAGAGCCCTGCGCGGTTGTAGCTGCATTCGCAAAAATGGTTTGCGGCTATGAAGCGAATATCTGCAGATTTGCACGGCTCTATAGATGGTATTGAAAGAAGCTAAAAAATATTACTTTCCTAATAATTCTTCCATGTAAGCAGTTGTAACAGGCACAGTGATGGTATGTAATTTTGAATAGGAGGAGAGGTCTGTGTGTTTGTCCTCCCGTTCTTACACAATCTCTGTGCTATGATGTGGTCTTCATTATGAAATGGTTTGAATACCTGAGCAGTAGATGTGTAAGACTAGGAGCGGAGATTCTGTTCATGATGATATTAAGTTATAGCTTGTTTTTATGTAAAAGTCAATAAGGGCTTATTTATTAACCTGATTTTCCTGTGTATAAAAAGTATTTCTTCTGTAATATGTAGATGTAATTTCATCCATTTGCAACTGTTGTTTTTTTAAAAATTAGTTCATTGGTTTCTTTCTGTTTGTAATCACATAACTATCTTTAATATTCCTAATGTGATTATTTATTGAACAGCTACAAGGAATCAATAATTGGGGAAGGTTTGACTTTGACATTGATCCATGTTCAGTAACCTGCTGCTGTTACATCTGAGTAATTTTTGAACAGAAAGCTATAGTGCCTGCCACACTTCTAGCACTATATAAATAATAATAAAATAGTTGTTTGGAAAGTGCAAACACATTTGGCCATCTAGAAGAGCACAAATAAAATCGTTCCCTGACCTAGGGGGATGTAAATAGGTTTTTAGTTTCATCATTTCCTTCTGGTCATCTCTACTAGGCTGATATCATAGTGTAGCAAAAGCTGAGTCCATTGGAGAAAGGACCATTCTTACGTTGCTTTGTAGTGAACTCACTGTTTCAAAAATACTACTGAGAGGCTCCAAAAGGATTGTTAACTTGATGCAGGAGGTTGAGGGAGAGGTCAAGAGGAATAAAGCATGGCTTTCTAGAGCCATCACATCACATTTGGAAAAATCATATATTTCTAACAATCTCCCCTCTACAATATTGTATTTCAGCAATTTGGGTCCTGAAATACCTCTTAATTTTCTTTAATCTAGGATTCAGTGGGATTCAGTGAAAGCAATTTTTTTGACAAAATGTCTCAGTATCCATTAATAATCTTTTATTTTAAGATCTTTGGTCAAAATGTTAAGAACAAGTTGTTTTCCATCTTAAAAAAAATATATATATATATATAGAGAGAGAGAGAGAGAGAGAGAGAAGGGGGGAAAAAAACAACCCTACACCAACCAATAAAATGGTAGTAACTTGACAAAAAAGGACAGATATTTTAAAAGGTGTGTTCGTCAACTCTTGTAGTAAAAAGTAATAATTACATTCCACATATTTTTGATTGCAGATTTTTGTTACATAAGGGTTATGTACAGAAAAACAGATGCTGCTTACTAACACCAAAATGCTGACCAACAGATTTAAGATTGGAAAGAAAAAGTTACTGTGCTGCCATATTATGACTCCTTTTGTTTCAGCATTAAAAAAAAAGAAAAGACAAGCTCATTAGAATGATAGGAGACAGCACCAAACAAAATACCCAGATGACAGATAGGGCTTGATCCTGTGAGGTTCAAAGTTTAACGTCTACTGAAGTTAAGAGGACTTGTGGATGCTTAGCAACGTACATGTTTGTAATACATTTCTAGATTATAAAAGAGACATCAATGGAGATGTAGCTACTACTGTACATAGGAAAGAGACTGCACCAGTAAAGAAAAGCAACCCCAGGAATAGGTGCAGCCTGCTTGAAAAAGAAACAGCAAAACAAAGAAAGAGAAGGGTATTAGAAAACTTTGGGACTTTAACTCCTTACTCATATTATGTCATGTTAACAGTATCATCTCTAAGAATCCAATATGTTGTTATATAATGCATAAGTATTCAGCTTGAACATGCAGATATGACTCACGTATCATGATTGGCTCCTACCTGAAACCACTTGTCAGAAGCAATTTTTGTCTTTTACAGCACCAAGTACAGTGGCACATAAATAATAAGTAATTGCTGCCAATCCAAGCATAGGACAGAGTCCTTCACTAATTTTCCTCTGTCCGCTAGTTATATGACTGTCAGTGGTTGGTAGTTTAGGAATGCTTAGATAGCTAAACAAGAAGCTAGAATTTGGTATAGTAAAAGACTGGAAACTAGCAAAGGTATTTCAGGAGTGGGTGATAACATAGTAGGAATGTTGAGAAAGGAAGATTAAAGCTAAACACTGCTATTTAAAAAAGAATGACAAAAATATAGTGGTTGAAAGGGGATGTGATACATAGTATCTGGATTTTAGTAAAATGTTATGACTCAAAATCTTACCCTCAGCATGAATTCAGATTAGCACCAAACATGGCCTGAGAACTGGCTGAAAGACCATAAGCAAAGAGTGATAAAACAGCAGGGTTGAGTTATGAGGGGCATGTTTAGTGGGGTACTTCAGGGGTCTTGCTTAGGTCTTGTCTTTATTATGGCTTTGATCTTGCAAATGCTTATGCTTGTTCTTTACTAACATGAGTAGCTCCACTGAAGTCATTAGAACTACTTACTTGCTTAATGTTAACATTTGCATAAGATCTTTTAAGATCAGATCCTCTAGAAAAGTGAATAAAACATCATGTTAATGGAATGTGCAGATGCTGTGTGGGTATAATAATAATGATGCACACTTGTGGATAATGTTGCCTACTTTAATATTATAAAACACATTTTCACGGGATGTATTTCTGTGGTAAGATGCACAACTGTATCCTGAGCTTTAAATTTGGCGTATTGGCTGCCACTCCCTGTAGATCAGTGGTGGGCAATCTGCGGCCCGTGGGCTGCACGCAGCCCGTCAGGGTAATCTGCTGGCGGGCTGCCAGACTGTTTGATTACATTTGCACGGCTGTCTGCAGCTCCCAGTGGCCGCGGTTCGCCATTCCTGGCCAATGGGAGCTGCGGGAAGTGGTGCAGGCCTGGACTGCAGCTCCATGGCAAACCGCAGCCACTGGGAGCTGCAGACAGCTGTGCAAATGTAAATGAACGGTCTGACAGGCTGCAGGTTGCTCACCACTGCTGTAGATCATAGTTACTGTACTGCATCACACTGATCTGCAGGAATTACTGGTAATTTGTGATTTTAAGTCATTGTTTTGTATTAAAAAAGTCAGAGGTTTCTGAGCTTGGATTGCTGGATACTGGGCTAGTCCAGAATATTAATACAGGTCACTGCTTGTGTTTATGCATGTTGAAAAATTGTTAAGTTCAAATGATTTATATGTGAATGTTAGGTTTATCATCAAAACTACACTAAACACATTTTTTCTGTTTCTCTTCTTTATTGACTGTTTGCAAAAACATATGCTCCTTGTGTCTCATTAATTCATTAAACTTTTAGATGGTAATATTTCAGGAGACTATAACTCTTTTATATAATGTGATCTAGAAGATATTGCAAACTTAACTAAACCTAGAGAAAATAGCTGGTTTTAAAAGCCTTTGCAATGGGTCAAAGTAAATCTAGGAAAAAATGAAGACGGGAATTCCTGGAAGAGTAGCATATCTAGACAAGATGGCATAGTGTTGGATAGAGGGGGGAAAGAAGAGATTTTGACTAATCTACTGCCAGGAAAATCACTGTGGGAGGTTTTTTTAATAGCTCAGAAATAACTTGAGTTAGTATACCGTAGGTAGGTTTATGAAATATAAAGGGAAAAATAAGTATCTCAATCCTTCAATAAAAATAAAAATAATTAAAACCAGAAGACGACTTAGCTTGCCTCCCATTGATTTTTCCCTGACTGACAAGTCCTAATCTTTTGTTTGTACCATGATGCTCAAATACTTATTTCCACAGCAACAAGTTGTGATGCTCTAAACAAAGGATTTAGGCCTTCAGGTGGTGACTAAGAGCAGGAACAGATGATTTTTTTGTTTGTAATGGCTCTGGGAGAAAGACCTCTTGTATCTATTTTCCACTTCACAGTCTCATCCTCGCTGAGGTCCTGCATTTGTCTAACGCAGCCTTTGAGGCTGGATTTGACCCTTCCAAAATATTAAATAACCTTTGCATTGCATTGATGGACCCCTATCTAATATTTGTGCCATCTCCATTCTCACGCACAGTACCCTTTTGTGCCCCACCTGTCTTTTCTCTCTGGATCTGGGTAATTCAGCCAGTATCAGTATCTCTGAGAAGAAGTATAGTCCAGTGGCTAGGGCACTAGCTTAGTACTTGGAAGACTCGAGTTTAATTTCCTGCTCCACTTCAGACTTCCTCTGAGGCCTTGGGCAAGTCACTGTGCCTCAGTTCTGTAACTGCAAAATTGGGAGAATAGTACTTCCTTGCCTCATAAGGGTGTTGTGAGGATAAATACATTAAAGATTGCAAGGTGCTCAGACTGTACTGTGATGGGGGCCATAGACAGTGACTTAGATTGACAGATCTCAACATTAATGATCAAATCCAGATTAAAATTGCATTAAAGCAAAATATCATTTTATTTAAAAGTACAAAGAAGAAACACTAAAATAAGGAAAAAAACCTATTGCTCTCCTTTGGAGTCTCTCCTGTTTGTCCACATCTTTCTTAAAATGCAGTTCCCATAACTAGTCACAGTACTCCAGTTGAGGCCTCACCAGTGCTGAGTAGAGTGGGGCAGTTACCTCCGGTGTCTTACATACGACTCTCCTATTAATACAGTCCAGAATTATATTGGCCTTTTTCACAACTGCATGATATTGTTGACTCTCATTCAATTTGTGATCCACTATAACCTCCAAATCCTTTACAGCAGTAGTACTGTGTAGCCAGTTATTCCCCATTTTGTAATTGTGGATTTGATTTTTCTTTCATAAGTGAATGTAGTTTGCACTTGTCTTTATGTAATTTCTTTTTGGTGATTTTAGGCCAATTCATCAAGGTGGTTTTGAATTCTAATCCATTCCATTCAAAGTGCTAGCATCTCCTCCCAGCTTGGTGTCATCTACACACTTTTTAAGTATGCTGTCCACTCCATTATCCATATAATTAATAAAACTATTGACTAGTATGGAACTTGGCACAGGCCTCTGTGGGAACCCACTAGATATGTCCCCCCGGTTTGAAAGTGAACTGTTGATAAGTATTCTTTGAATACCATCTTTCAACTTGTTTTCCACCTATTTTATAGTAATTTCATCTAGACCACATTTCCCTAGTTTGCTTATGAGAATGTTTGTGAGACTGTGTCAGAAGCCTTACTGAAATCAAAATGTATCATGTGTACTGCTTCCCCCCATAAATTAGGCCAGTAACACCGACAAAGAAGGAAATTCAGTTGATTTGGCATGATTTGTTTTCGACAAATCCATGTTAGCTATTCCTTATAAGCCTATTATCCTCTAGATGCTTACAAATTTACTGTTTACTAATTATATGTCCATCCCATACCCAATGTGAAACTGTTTTTCCTTGTTCTCAGTTTTTGATTATTTTGTTAATTAGTGTATCCAGTTTTTCAGCTATAGAGCAGGAATAATACATATTTTAAAATTCTAGTCCTGTCTCTTATGTGATTGATTTGGCATTGGTCTTGACTGGAAAATCCTAAGAGTACGTGCTCTGTGTATCATCTTCAAAGGTTAGGCCCTATGGGAAGGGGAAGGAGTCAATAAACATTAACAACAAATTTCACCAGTCTTTGTTTTTATATTTTTTTAAGAGTGAGAGGCTCTTCACCCATCTACCTGACCCAAAACATGAACATAAGAACGGCCATACTGGGTCAGACCAAAAGTCCATCTAGCCCAGTATCCTGTCTTCCGACAGTGGCCAATGCCAGGTGCCCCAGGGGAAATGAACAGAACAGTTAATCATCAAGTGATCCATCCCCTGTTGCCCATTCCCAGCTTCTGGCAAATAGAGGCTAGGGACACCATCCCAGCCCATCTTGGCTAATTGATGGACCTATCCTCCATTAATTTATTTAGTTTTTTTTTTAAATCCTGTTATAGTCTTGGCCTTTACAACATCCCCTGGCAAAGAGTTCCACAGGTTGACTGTGCGTTGTGTGAAGACACACTTACTTTTGTTTGTTTTAAATCTGCTGCCTAAATAGAAGCTCTTGTCTCTCCAAACCGACAACCCAGGATATTGGATTGCTCCAAGTCTGACTGTAGGGCCATTTTACATAACCCTTTTATCGGGAATGCTATTTTCCCATCTTTATTCGTCTATATTGCAATTAGAAACCTGCGGCAAGCCCATGCCAGCTGACTCAGGTTCATGGGGCTTAGGCTGAGGGGTACAGAGATTTGGGCTCAGGCTGGAAGCCTGGCTCTAGGACCCTGCAAGGTGGGAGGGTATTAAACAGTTAATTGCTTTTAGCCATATTATTTCCTGCTTAGTGACTCAGAATTCTGTCTGTCTCATGACACCAAGAAAGACCACATTGAATTTATTCATCTGAGTTCCTTCTCATTTTTGCCACTAGATTTTATTTTAGCTTCTTCATACTTACAAAATATTCATTTGACCTCTCCTTGTCACATTCATTTGCACTTTGCTGGAAATTATCAGCATTTCTCTGTTCTTGTGCCACGCTTTAGTTTTTAGAAGTGTTCTCCCTCCCCACCCCTATTTCCACCCCACCTTTTTTTGTTACCTCTTTTCTTACTCTTTGATCTCTCTTGAATTTTGTATGGTTAATGACCTTTTATATACCAATACTTGACACTTATTTCCTTCCCTTCACTTTGTCTTATGCAGTCTCTAAATACACATATCTAAACCGTTAAGGCTCTGTGTAGTTTCTAGCATGTTTAATTAATTGAGTTTGGTGTTTCTTTTTCCATGTACCAAGATTCAGTGATCAAAAAACCTGGCAAACTGCTTGTTTATACTGATGACTTGTTTGCTTTTTTGATTATCTAGCCAGGGAGAGTGGGCCAAAGAAGTTCCTTGCTGTGTATCTAAAATAGATGAGTTTCTTTGAGTTGCCATGTGCCAGGGACTTGTCGTGGATTTTTCTAGGAATCTTTCTGAATAAACTGAACTATGTATATGCTTGAGTACCATCAAGAAAACAAACAAAATACACTTGAATAACTGGCTTAATACAAATGATTTGCAGATATTCATAGTTGACTTTTTATATTTAATTCTGAGATTATAGTTTTTACTTGATTAATATGATATTAACTAGCTGAATTTTAATTTGTTAAATAGCAATATTTATAATGATGTATTGCTATTATTGACCCCCTTTTGACACTGCCAGTTCTAAAGTTGAATTTAGGAGGAATGTAGAGGGCATTTGATAAATTTGAATTACAGAGGTGCCAGCTGCTATATAAAATAATTTTTTTTCAGTATGTATTTAACCCCCTTTTGTTCTTTAGGGGGCAGACAGCTTAGCTCTGTGACACATATGGCCTTCTATTGGGATTATAAAAACAATGGCTTATCTACTATGCCATATGATACAAACAATACATAACATTTTTTAAAGGATTCTGTCAAATGGTCTTAGGCCTGATGTTTCAGTAGTCTTACATAATTATTCCAGTCTGATGGGGAATGTCTTCTGGATATTCTCTTTTGCTTTATAATACACCATTTTGTCACTGAAAAAATGGAAAACCTTCTCCCTAGAGACTCCTTATACAGGACTTAAATCAGTAGATTGGGGTTTATTTTCAGGCTTTTAAGGTGATTTTCATTAACAGAGTAGGGGCAAAAATAAGTTCCCAATAATGTCCTATTAATGTTGGCTATCCTAGATACAAGTAGGGCTCATGCCACTGTATTCATTTAGTTGGAACAGTGCAGAAGTACCAGCAGCTTATCATATCCTTTAATGTCACATTGAATATCCTTTTGTCTTGGAGTCGTACTGAAAAAAAAATTGCAGAAAATTTCAAGTAAAAAGAATGTTTCCTTTTAAAAATGCTTTATCTATTCAGTGTTTCTGCCAAGATTTCAGGCACTTGATTTCACCTCAGTGCTAGCTTTTATAGTATATTTGTTGTTCTCACAGCACTGGTTCATTAGTATTCAGTATTCTGTTTGCTACTGTACTTGAGCAGCTGCTTGGTTTTGTTTAAACACTCTACCAGCTACCTTGTTATTGTACTGTAAAAACAGTTCTTCCAGCATCTGTATTATGTAAAAATTAGTCTGGTGGTTATTTCGGACTCTAATGTGCTTCTAGATCAAAGGTGTCTTTTGGGACCTGTTGACAGGCCCACTGCGTTGTGATCTGTGCAGTCTGGTTTCTATTGAAGTTAGTGAAGCTATAATCTCATCATGGGAAATGGATGTGTTTGTCAGTTTACTCAGCCTGTCTCTTGGTTTGAGATTTATTTACATTCATTTTGTGGATACTGCTAGAGACATAGCTAATCAAAACATTTAATACAAGTTTAATTTTTTTTAAAGGTACCATTATGTTTAACATAACCAAGTAATATTAAGATGTGATAGCTTAAAGAATACAACTAGAGGTACTGATAGTAATTTGACCTGGGCAATAATGGATTTTTTTGGTTTGCTGGCTCTTCCAAAAATTGGGGGGGGGGGGGGGGGGGAGGGGGAGAGAAAATCATTTTGGGTTGAACTGAAAATTAAATTTTTTTGAAATTTTCAGTGAATTGAAAGTTGAAAAAATGTTGTTTTGGGTGGAACAAAATGTGCTGTTTGACCTAAAACAAAATGTTTCTTTTAGATTTGGAGCAAATGTTAACATTTTTAAATGGTATTTTTAAAGACAAAGGGAATTTCAAAATGAAATATCATTTCAAATTGAAAAATTGAAACATTTCAGTTTTTTTCAGAATTTTGTTATTGTGACCAGAACAATTTGGCTAAACTGACACACATTTGCAAAATTTTGTGGTGACATCACATCCGCATTTTTCAGTGGGGGAAAAAAAATCATTGGGAAAAAATTGCCCGTTTCTAATAGTAACAGCTAAAACTCACAACAGCTTAGAGAGTATGTTCACTAAATTATTTTTAAAATCGCTCTCCTATTACTAGCTGTTGTGTACATGAATGGTTTGATTCGTTAAGTGACCCTTCATTCACTGTAAGAGATATTAGCCTATTCTGTGAAGTGTTTAATAAATACATTTTAGATTCATGCTGATCTATATTGTACAGGTGTTACCCACAACCAACGTAAAGATTGCCACAAAAAGAGACGTTTTAATTCTATTGATTCCGGACACAGCAATGAGTTTTTAATATTAATGCATTGGTACCAAGTGAGGATTTCCAGCATAATTTCCTAATGCAAAATGCATGAGCATTAACTGCAGGCACTCGTGACATGAATGGGTTTTGCATACACAGAATCTCATTTGGAAAAAAATTGGGATTTTAAATTGGTGAAAACAACAGACAAAGAACAACACTTTCCAAGTTGGAATATAATGTTTGTTTCTAGTCTAAGCCATTTCTCTCAGTATTTCCAAATAAGATTTGTTAACTCTTATCTGTGACTGCTACCAGGATCATCACTTTTTGGTTTTATTTCAGTAATAAAAATGTGGCTGAGGGCATGCTGAAATTTACATGCACTCTCTGGATTCCTGCTTCCACAGGAAACATGTTAATAAGAAATGTGTTACTGTAATACCACTAGGTATGTGTTATTCTTGTACACCACCTGGCCTTCACATGGTTCTTCCTGCAAGCCAGACTGTAACAAATTTACAGAACAGTGAAGTTACTTCATGGCAATGAAAACTGGAAAATGAGTCCTAATGTGAAAATTCCAGAAGTCCCTATATCATTCTGAAATATCAAATTTGCATAAAATAATTTTTAGAGAGAAGATTTAGTTCTTAAAAGAAAGGGAGCTCTGGAAATATTGTTAAAAGAATAAGGTAAGAGATGTTCAAATCCGGGGACTAATAGTGTTTCACTCCTACCTCAGATTCCGCCAGATGCTTCATTCTGGACCTGGATAGTGGAGATACTTCAGCTTTGTACAAAAACATTGTTTATCAAATCTCAGCATGCCAATTAAAGAATTACTTATTTTTTTCTCCTCCGCGCCTTCTGCTGATGTGAAAGCAAATACTGACAAACCTGATTCTGGGGCAGGGGAAGATCAAATATGTTATGTTAAACCACTTGGACAGCTTTTTTAAGTGGGTTGTCTCTTCCTCCATATAGAAGAATAATCTTTTAAAACACTTAGCAAGAACAATCTTTAAACAGGAAAAAGAAATGAAATTTGGCAAACAAAAATGGCTGGTTGCTGAAAAGTATGTAATATGTGACCATCTCCTATCCATTCTGAAGCGCTTCATATTAATCCCTCTCCCCCAAACCCAAGCAAAAAATCCTCTTGCATAAATAGAAAATGTGATCATTTGGAAACTCAAAAACCAAGTTAAGAATTTTTGTATTAATTTGTATTAATTGACAACAGGAGACCTCTTTCAAAAAGAATGTGAGGATCTCTTTTATACTTACTAACCTTTTTGAAATATATTTTAGAAACACCTAGTGCTTACAGTCTTTAGTGATTTACAGCTTCAAAGCACTGTACAAATATTGGTTAATCCTCACTATGATGTAGGTGAGTGTTGTTCTCATTTACAGATGGATGAGTCATTTCACTCACTTTCCCCTGGGATTAATACTCCAGGTTCTATTGTCTGCTGGGCTGCCCACAGTGCATATTGTCTGCTTGCCTCCTGTTGTTGAAACATATTTAGTCTGGGACCCAATAACAATGATTCAGGATTGTAGTTTGGCTAAATTCAAGGAGGGGATGTTATGATGAATTGGGGAATCTATCTATACCGTTTATGAATTCTAGTTGATAATATGAAGTTGTTACTCTGAAAATTGCTGCATCGTTGAATGTGTCTATGTAAATGTAGAATCCACCATTGCTGACAGAGTAATAAGCACACCTCTGCCAGATCAGGAACAATGGTCAGTCACCTATTCAGGTGGAAACAGCTGAATGACAAATGGGTTGGTTGAATGTGAGAGAGGTTACTTCATCCAGCTTGTTTGCAGGGAGAGGGAAGTGGAGAGTGGAAAATCCCCAAACAGAACAAAAAGATGTAAGTGATAAAGCAGGGGTTTAAAAAGAAGTCTGAGGCAGAAGGCTTTGGAGAGAGAGAGAGAAAGAGGAGAAGTTTTGGGCAGGAAAGGGGAAGAGATGGGTTTGCTTTCATAGCAGGGAGTGGGACCAGTTGAGCTGTGGGGCCAGCTAAGAGTCAGAGAAATCAAACTGACCTGGGGGAGAGAGGCTCCCTGGCTCAGAAGTCAAGACACGAAGTGCATCAGAAGGATATCAGACACCTCCCAGAGGACGCTGCCACCAGCCCAAAGAATGTTTGAGAGTGGTGAGGAAACTGAGGCAGGGAACTGCATGTAGGATTTATTTCTGTATAGATCTGTATCTTGTCCTATTAAATAAAAAGCAGTGGTACTTTGGGATCTAGTGCAAAGTCTTTGTGTACCTTATGTGGTGTTTCTGTCACGTGCCCTTGAAGAGTTAATTTGTGAACCCAGAGTATCCACAGGGCCAGAGTTCTGGGATGGACTATATATACACTACAGGGGAACCCAAGGGGTCAGTACTGATACCTGGGGGCTAGGCCGTTGCATCGTGATACTCATCTCTCAGGAGGTGGGGTGCTAGATAGAAGGTCTGCACCCTCAGAGAGCCTAGAGACTCCAAGCTAGGGGCAGTGCCCTCTGTTCAGACAGCAGAGGCTTAAAGCACAGGGGGTTTCAGTGTCTTATGAGTCCCCAAGAGGGGGCGTTCAATTAGATTTGTGACAGTGGTGAAGTAGATATTTACAACATTGTGCCAAATATCTTTCCATGCATTTAGTATGATACTGTCTTCCATGGTCCACTTAACTCTGGAATCTGCTTAGTCATTGATAGCAGTGGCTGGCAAAGTAAGGGCTTTCTTTGGTTGCTGTCAGTTTCAAGATAACTGCACCTGTATTTTCCCCTCTGTGGTCGCTTAAGGGCACCCACTTAAAGGTTTTTGGCTCCTGGGTGTCACCTCTTTTGGGCAAAGACCTGCGTTTCATTCCCTTCTGACTGGGGGTTTTAAGGCTGCATATCTCTCCCTGCCTTACAGTGCAATATCCTCAGCAAGCCAGTCTGCCTAAAAGGCCTGTGCTTTGCACTCTCTCTCTCTCTCTGAAGGCTATGAACATTGCTGGCAATACAGTTACAAGTTACCACACATCTCCTTCTAAACTGGCACGTTTATTGTTAAGGTAAAAACATTACAGAGAACGCAAATAAAAGAACCTAAAAGGGATTACTGGGGATCACCACTAATTTCAACATAGGGCTCTAGTAAGTCTCAGTCCTTCAAACTCCACAACTGGGTTTTCCCTGTGGTTACAACTTCATATCTGTCTTTAGTTCGGTAACCAGAACCAAGGCTGAGCAAATTAGCTGTTCCTTATACAGTCGGGCCTTTGATCTCCAGTCTCTGGGAACAGGTAGTCACTAGTTGACCGCCCTCCCCTCAGGATGTAGCTTCAAAAGGCACTTTTTCCCCCTCATGGCGTTCACCACTCCCCAGGAAATCCACTTAACACATATTGTCCCAAAAATACATGCTTGTCTTGTTCATTTCAATATAGTCATATGAACTCTTTACACTTCCAAGGACTCACATCTGTTATAGTTAGAAAATATTAGGGCTGTCGATTAATTGCAGTTAACTCACGCAATTAACTCAAAAAATTAATCATGATTAATTGCAGTTTTAATTGCACTGTTAAAGAATAGAATACCAATTAAAATTTATTTTCTCATATTTTTGGATGTTTCTACATTTTCAAATATATTGATTTCAATTACAACACAGAATATGAAGTGTACACTGCTCACTTTATATTTTTATTACAAATATTTGCACTGTAAAAAGATAAAAGAAACAGTATTCTTCAATTCACCTCAGACAGGTACTGTAGTGCAATCTCTTTATCGTGAAACTGCAACTTACAAATGTAGATTGTTTGTTTGTTACATAACTGTACTCAAAAACAAAACAAATCCAAACTTTAGAGCCTACAAGTCCACTCAGTCTACTTCTCGTTCAGCCAGTCGCTATGACAAACAAGTTTGTTTACATTTACGGGAGCTAATGCTGCCCGTTTCTTATTTACAATGTCACCAGGGAGTGAGAACAGGCATTCACCTGGCAGATATGCTAAACATTTGTATACCCCTTCATGCTTCATCTACCATTCCAGAGGACATGCATCCATGCTGATGGCACTCGTTAAAAAAAATGCATTCATTAAATTTTGACTGAATTCCTTGGGGGAGAATTGTATGTCTCTGGCTGTATTTTACCTGCATTCTGCCATATATTTCATGTTATAGTAGCCTTGAATGATGATTCAGCACATGTGATTCGTTTTAAGAACACTTCCAATGCAGATTTGACAAAACGTAAAGAAGGTACCAATATGAGATTTCTAAAGATCGCTATAACACTTGACCCAAGGTTTAAGAATCTGAAGTGCCTTCCAATATCTGAGAGGGATGAGGTATGGAGCATGCTTTCAGAAGTCTTAAAAGAGCAACACTCTGATGCGGAAACTACAGAACCCAAACTACCAAAAAAAGAAAATTAATCTTCTGCTGGAGGCATCTGACTCAGATAATAAAATGAACCTCAGCCTGCACTGTTTTGGATTGTTATCGAGCAGAACCTGTCATCAGCATGGACACGTCCTCTGGAGTGGTGGTTGAAGATGATGGGATATAAGTATCTTTAGCGAATCTGGCCTGTAAATATCTTGCGATGCCGGCTACAACAGTGCCATGCGAACGCCTGTTTTCACTTTTAGGTGACATTGTAAATAAGAAGCGGGCAGCATTATCTCCTGCAAATGTAAACAAACTTGTTTGTCTGAGCGAATGGCTGAACAAGAAGTAGGACTGAGTGGACTTGTAGGCTCTAAAATTATACATTGTTTTATTTTTGAATGCAGTATTTTTTTGTACATAATTCTACATTTGTAAATTTAACTTTCATGATAGAGATTGCACTACAGTACTTGTATGAGGTGAATTGAAAAATACTATTTCTTTTGTTTTTTACAGTGCAAATATTTGTAATAAAAATAAATATAAAGTGAACACTGTACACTTTGTATTCAGTGTTATAATTTAAATCAATATATTTGAATATGTAGAAAACACCCCAAAATATTTAAACGATATTCTATTATTAACATTAAATTAATTGCAGTTAATCACAATTAATCGTTTGACAGCCCTAGAAAATATGAAATATCATGGTACTTAGGTACTATGACTATAAATCTAAGTGCTATATAAATAGAAAACACCTGTAGATAATAGTCGTGCTCCTCTACCAGAGCAGGATAGAAATCTCTTATAAACCCCTCCCGTCTATCTTTTTTGTTTTTACTGCTTGCTTCCCAAATCATCCATCTCTATTACAAACTTCTTGTTGGAGACTTATTTCCTTTTATGTTCAGGATATGATGAATTGATAGTACTAACACAAACAAGACAAATGTCTGTTTGTCGTTTCAGTTGTATTTTTCTTCTTAGAGATGTGTTGGGAAGCAGAAATGTTTGACTTGGATTTGCTTAAACAGAGTGAATTATCTTTATAAATAAATCTTGTGTCTTGAGGAAAAAATGTAATTTGGTTAGTCTTCATGTTGAATTTCTTTAGCTGGAAAAAATATGAGACACTCTGCTGATTAAAAACCTACCAGAAATGGAAGCTCCAAAGCTAGGGAACTCAGTTTAAACACATCCTCTCCTAGATAGGAAATTCCTTAGCAAGTGATTAAAGTGTGCCAATTTTAATGTTGCATATAATGTAAAAACAGGCCTGTAACAAGCATACACAATAGATGGATTCCTTTTTCTGTGAAACTTGTTCCTAATTTGTTTGCTTCTGTGTGAAGCCAAAGAAAATGGAGATGTTAAATGTCAATATAGTTCCTTTTTAATCAGTGTAAGGGAAAAGTCCAACTGCGATCTTATCTTATGCAAGGGAAAATAATCTTCTGAGGCTTTATCTTTGTTCTGTTTTATCAAATAGTTGGAGTGATAGCTTCTTACGGTCCATTTGTGACTTCGCAAGGGGAGAGAAAACACTAATCCTATTATGTATTTTGTTTTTATTGTTGCCCCTTTTACTTTTTTAGGCTTTAGAGAATTGAGCCCAGAGTACAAATAGGAGAAGCACATTCCACTGAAGAAATCCATAAGTATTGTCACGACCCTCCTCCTGCCTGTAGCCCACCAGGTTGCTGGGAATCGAGTCAGCTGTAGAATCCCTGGGTATTTTACGTTTCTGGAATCTAAAGCGAGCCCAGCCACTGATCCTGGTTTTGAGGTCCCTGGGAATGTTCTTGAGGTGAAGATGATCAATCAAGCATCCCAGCCTGAGAGCTGTGACCACACAGTCCCCTACCTAGCCCCTGGAACCATTGCTGACTCCTCAGACTCCCTGTAGCTTAGACATACCTTCTCCTAGAATCCCACTGAAAGTCTGAACCTTCGGGTTTACCTCTTCCAGGGATCATGTGGTAAATGTAACATATAATACCAGACATTTTGTACAGAATTCTTCCACATTATTGTTCTTTATTTAGTCACACCAGAAATACACGGAGCTTTACAAACCCTCAGTTTCCTCACAACTCTAGGGCTTTGGACTGGGGTCAGAGTCCTTTGGGCCCATCCAGAGTTCTTCTGCTCCAGGGTACGGCTTATGTTCTGAGACATCAAACCTTCTCCCTAGAACAGCTTGCTTCCTCTGGTCTTGGACAGTCCATGCCCTTTCTTCCTCCTGCCTAAAGTTTGTGTATCTTGTCCCTCACCCTCCCTTCCTGAAAGTCCTTTTATAAACTTGCTCTAGTCACCTGTTTCTTTGTTCTGTTTTGGTGACTTTCCACTGTTCTTCACTCTCCCCCTTCAGATTGAGGAGGAAGTATTTTTCCCCAGATTGAGCAAACTTCCTTTAGCATATCTATTGTCTACTCAGTACTCAGTGTTTAAAGTTAATTATTCCCCATTTTTGTCAGTACTTGTTGCAGGTCCTGTCAGTGGATGGATACACATCAACACAGGAGCATTCCATGCTACAGAAATTTCATAATATCAACCAGAATTCATAAGTTGTACAGACAGATCCCCCAGTCCATCACAGTTATCTATTATTTCCCATTAAAATGTATTAAACTTTTCACAAAGATTATACATGACTGACTTGGTGCTGGAGAGAATACAAAACATAGCAGATACAGACATACAAATGTAGGTATAAAAAGTAGAAAACTTAATCAGTACAAGTAAGAGTAGTGCTATGTCTCTATAGCATAGTCTGTTTGAAATTTTACAAGATCCTTTGATTAGTACTGAGCCAACTAAAATATTACCAGAAATGAGCTGTTTCCTGACACATATTTTTGTTTTGTTTTTGGGGGTGAGTGGACCAACCCTGTTGTCTGAATCGGTCTCTCTAGTGCAGTGTTATTGGCAGAAATCCATACCATAGTTCCAATGTATTTTTATGCTAAAAAATTACAATAATGAAGTATCAGTTTTGCCATATCACAAGATCTACCATATTTAGTGGAAAAATCTGTAAACAGGAAGATTACTTACACAAGTTACAATAGTAACATGGTATTTCTATTGCTGTCACTCGGGCAAGCTATTGCAAGATTTTGCATTGGGTATAAAATTAAACCATGGTTCAAAATGTGGCTGTTAATTTGGTGTAAGTACTCTTTGATTAGGGAACTTTCTTTTAATTACCTGCCCAGTGGGGCATCTAACTAGGTCTTTCCATCAAGGAGGCAGGAAAGGAAGCACGAAGAGAGACTCAAGAAGAGCAAAACAGGGGTAAGAGAGGGATGATAAAATGGTGGTGGTTGGACAGGGAGAGACAGCAAAAGTGGAAACTGAGGATAAGAAGAGTAGAAAGGAACTCTGGTGGAAATAACTGGGGGAATGAAACAACGAAATGGCAGCTACCTCTTTTTCATACTCAGCAACAACCACAATATTTAGGTTAATGACCATTATTATTGTGCTTGAACGTCTTCCTATGTTCCACTGTATTCAAGAAAGTGTCTTGTAGCTCTTAGTTTATGGCAGAAGGTAGTTCCTGATGAGGTACCTTGATTGTAGCATGTATAGATTGAGAGAGAGACAGACACCCTCCCCTCCCCACCCCAAAAGCCAGCAAAAAATTAAAACAGGATGTAATAATCTGCTGCTGTCATTTGTTTACTTTTGCCTGCTTAACGGAATGCTGTTTACCTGTTTTCTTCAGAAATATTGGTACTGATTGGCTGCAATATGTATTTGTATGGATTCAACATCAGACACATGCTGTGATGTGGAAGATGCTTGCTGAACACCGTGCCTTCCTAAAACTACTACAATAGCTACAGTGTGTTCTGGAAAAATCATAACTGAGCTATTTTGAACCTGTGCTTTGTGTAGGTAGCAGGGAAAAGGTGATCATCAAGGTTTAGAAATATGTATTTCCCACCCAATGAAGTTGTATACCGTTCTAGTCTGCACAATGTATATGTCTAAATTGAGACTAGCTTATGACATTCTTTTAAAAAAGCTCCATGGGCGATAGCCACACCCACTGGAATACATCACTTTATACATCTATAGCTTTAATTGACTATATTTTTAAGAGGATAATGGGGGGGGAAGGGGGCGGGAGAATCTGTTTTAGTCTCCATATTGCTGTCCTTCCTTTCTTTTTCCCTTATGTGTTGAGCCTTGCAAAGAAAGTGCCTATGTATTAGGCTGAGATGCTTTACAAAATGTTATAGTTCTTTCAAAAGTTTACAACTGAACCTTGACTTAATACAACTTTAAAACTTTATTATGCAGATGAAAAAAGCTGCTTTCCCTTTATTTTTTTAGTTGTTTGTTTAACACAGTACTATACTGTATTTGCCATTTTGGGGTGGGGGGTGGTTGTCTCTACTGCTTCCTGATTGTGTACTTCTGGTTCCAAATGAGGTGTGTGGTTGACTGGTCAGTTAGTAACTCTTGTGTTCATAACTCTAAGGTTCTTCTCTACAGAATATGATCTTGAAGCCTGCCAGGGTGAAGAAAAGGGGATTTTTGCTGGGTACTTTCTGATCTCAAAATTAAAATAAATTGATGCATAGCAGAATCATGTTTCATTTTAGCGTTGGTTATCTGAATCATACAATGCAGAAAAATTCCACAGTATTGAAGATGCCCCCTGAGATATGTTTTTAATATAACTATTCAGTTACTTTACATGTTAAAATAAATTTTGCGTTAAAATAGATTTAATCATGAATAAGGCATCGTTTGGGAGCTCATACTTTTTATTAGAGATAGTGTTCAAGCAGAGACTGAAAGTCCCTAGTTTGCTATCTTAACTCTGATCAAACATGTTTTAGGTTT
This sequence comes from Trachemys scripta elegans, assembly GCF_013100865.1. NCBI lineage: Eukaryota > Metazoa > Chordata > Testudines > Emydidae > Trachemys > Trachemys scripta. The sequence continues at coordinate 75,150,559 of NC_048305.1, read as the reverse complement.
TAAAATAAGTGAAAGGAGAAAATGTAGAACATTTAAATACAGCATCCCACAGGAAAAGAAAATGGTGGATTTTGTGTTTAAAAAATTGCTTTATTTAATGTACTGAAGAAAGCAATCACAGATGGCAGTGGAAGGGAAGTCTTTTCAGCTCAGAGTAGGAATGGACCCTTTGGAAGACAACCACTGGAGCATCAGTTCTTGTCTACCCCATTGTAAAAGTGTTTCAAATAACTTGAACTCCAGTTAAGAGAGTTTGAGAGCCCAATGAGCTTATGTAATTGTCACTCTGTTCATTAGATTCCTAGCTCAAGTCAACATGGGCCTTGAATCCTGCAAGGTGCTGAGCATTAGCTTCAGTGGGAGATGACAAAGCTCAGGATTGAGCCTATGAGACTAATTGGATTAACAACATTTTTAGTCTCCTAACTTCCACCAATAAAATGAAATAAAATGCAAGAAAGAGTTTAATCCTGTAAAATTAAAAACAATCTGAACAGTTTTGTGCACAAATGATAATTGTAATTTTCACGTTACCTAGAAGTACAAATATTAAAATATTAGAAAATGAAACTACAAAAAGTAATCTAATATATCTGAATCTGATCAGTTAAAAGATGGCTGTTTAAATGAATCTATTCTGTTTTGGGGCTATATATAAATGGCACGATTGCTCTGTGTATAGTTACAGAACATAACATATATGGTGCAGTGTATTTAACATTTTATTCCAGCACTATGAATTGTATTCTGTGAGTTCATTATTTAACATGGATCCAAAGCTCTAAACGTTTAGAAGAAATGTATTATTTTGGAAAGAGGTTTCATGTTTGTTAAAACCAGTAGTATAGACTCACATTTAACATGTACCATTATTCTTACTTGGTGAAGGTGATTCTAAAGAACACACCTTGTCCTGGTTCTATTGATGTAATTGGAAATTTTACTTCTAATAAAGAAGAGTATATGGCCCTAAGTAGTTAATATTTTTATAATAGGTCTCTTACTATTTCCACAAAAGTAAACAAAATTAAACTACTAAAACAGAACTATCTACTAATTTTTTTTGAGTGCTTGCTCATGTCCATTCCATGCTAGGTGTGTGCGCGTGCTGTATGCACAGTTGCCAGAGATTTTTCCTTTAGTGGTATACGTAGGACTGGCTCTAGCGCCCCTAGGAGCTGCACATGAATGTACCAATATAAGGGGTCCTACTGACTCCACACCCTCTGAGTTCCTTCTTACCGCCCATTATGGTTGCTTGGAACAATCCCTCTTGCAAGACTTCTTTCCCAGTCGTTTGGACTTTTAGTATATTGTATAATTTTTGTAGTTAGTGTATATAGTTCTTAGTGTACATAATGTGAATAGTGGTCCCTGTCAGAGGGACTTTTGTCACAGGGGCTGGGCTTCAAGCAGTGTGCCTCCTGTGGCAAGCCTATGCCAGTGAGTGACCTGCACTCTATCTTCTAAAAAGTGCCTCAGGGAAACTCATGTTAAGGAGAAGTGCCAGATCTGCAGGGGCTTCAGCCTGCGCACTCAAAAAGATATGGACATTTGTCTGAAGGCCATACTCGTTCATGGAGGCAGCCCTCAGACTGGCTGTGGCGGGGCAATGACTCACCAGCGCAGTGCCTCCTGCTGGTCATCTAGGGAATTAACACCCTCTGTAGGCCGGTGTCTTGCCTACTGCTGGCCCCGGTGCCCCTCTATGTCAGGGTCCTGCCCCCAGCAGTAACCCACAATTTGTGTCTCTCCCCCTTCCCCAAGGGAATCCCTAACCCCCTATACCTACCTTGCCTCCATGGCTACTGCCAATCAGCATCTAGCCCCCACTCCCTGGGGCAGACTGCAGTCTATAAACCACTCATCACCACTCTAGTCTCTGGCCCTCTCTTGGAAGGTCGCCCTCCTGGTGGCAATCACCTTGGCCAGAAGGGTCTCCGACATCAATGCCCTGATGTCAGAATCCCCTTATATGGTGTACTTCAAGGAAAAGGTCCAGCTGCGCCCCCATCCGGCTTTCCTCCCAAAGATGGTGTCACAATTCCACAACAACCAGGACATCTTTCTGCCTGTCATCTTCCCTGAGGAATGTCAGCTTCATACATTAAATGTTAAGTGAGCCCTATTTTGAGAGGGCTAAGCCCTTCCGTAAGTCTACACAACTCTTTGTAGCCGTACCAGAAAGGATGAGAGGGCTGCCAGTGTCATCCCAAGGTTATCCAAGATGAGATTCTGCCTGTATCTGGGCTTGCTATGAGCAGGCGAAGGTTCCGCATCCAGTCATCGTAACTACTCATTCCAGGAGAGCTCAGGTTTTGTCAGCAGCATTCCTTGTGCAAATACCAGTCCAGGATATCTGCAGAGCTACGACATGGTCATCAGTTCATGCCTTTGTGTCTTACTATGCCATCATCTAGCAGGCCTGTGACGATATCAGTTTTGGAAGAGTTGTGTTGCAGTCGTGGGCTTGTCTACACTGGCAATTTACGGCGCTGCAACTTTCTCACTCGGGTGTGAAAAAACATCCCCCTGAGCACAGCAACTTGCAGCGTTGTAAAGCGCCAATGTAGACAGTGCACCAGCACTGGGAGCTGCGTCCCTTGTGGAGGTGAGCTGCGCTGTGACCACACAAGGCACGTTAAAGCGCTGCTGTGGCAGCACTTTAGCATTGCCAGTGTAGACTAGCCCAGCATGTCCAGAAACTCTGAGCCCACCTTCAAGGGTACTGCTTGTGAGTCACCAAGCATAGAATGGACATGAACAAGCACTCGAAGAAAAAAAAAAAAAAATTAACCTCTCTGTTGTTCTTCAAGATGTGTTGCTCATCTCCATTCCATGACCCCCCCTGCTACCAACTGTTGGAGTTATCGGCAAGAAGGAACTGAGAGGGTGTGGAGCTGGCGGCACCCCTTATATCGACGCATACATGCGTGACTCCAGGGGGCACTAAAGCCAGTCCTACAGATACCACTAAGGGAAAAATCTCTGGCAGCTGCTGCGTGCACATCTAGCATGGAATGGACATGAGCAACACATCTCAAAGAACAACAGTTATGAAAGGTTTTTTTCACCCACTTTGGTGTTGTAAGGATTAACATGCATGTATATCTTTAAACATGAAAAGCATTAACTTGTATTATCTATATATCTAATTTATCATCATCACTGTAGAGGAGCAGACTCACCCCTGCAGTGCCTCCTGCTGGTCATCCAGGGAATTAGCTCACCAGCCCCTGGAGCTCCCTCTGCATGCCAGTGATCCACCTTCTCCTCTTCTCTGGCCCTTGTGTCCCTCCCAGGACCCTGGTACCCCTTGCTCTGGGTGCTGCCCCCAGCAATACCCACACACACTAGGTCTCCCCTCCCAGAGGAACCCCCACCCACTATCCCCACTTTACCTCAGGATAAGGCCACTGCCAGTCACCAACTAGCCCCTGCTCCCTGGGGCAGACTGCAGTATAGTTCTCTCATCATCGGCAAGGTTGGGTTTGGACCTGCTGTCTTGGCCTAGCCCTGGGCTGCCCACTGCAACCCCCAGTACCCCTTAGCCTACTACCAGGCCACAGCCTGGGGCTATCCAGGGTAGAGCTCCTCAGCCTTTCCTCAGCCCTGCTCCACTCAGGTACCCTGTCTAGCTCCCTGCAGCCAGGCCCTTCTCTCTGAAGGCAGAGAGAGACTCTGGCCTGAGCACCTGGCTTCCCAGCCTTTATAGGGCCTGCTGAGGCTGTTTGGGGCGTGGCCCCAGCTGCAGCAACTTCCTCTAATCAGCTCAGCCTTCACACTGCCTACTCCCTGGGCTATCTCAGGCCCTTCCAGGCAGGAGCAGGTGTCCACCCTGCTACAATCACCTATATGGGATTTGTGCAGACAATTTGTGCAGCCTTGTATGCTTTGTACCATCACTTAAATACAATTCCCAGAGCTGTTCTGGCACTTAAGCAGATGGACAAGTAAATGCAAGAAACCATGTTGAGTTGATGTGCCAGCATGAAAAAATTAAATGTCATGTTAGAGCTTTTTGCTCTGTTACAACACACTGAATGTGCTTTCATTCATTTATAATAAAGTGTTTGATATTCTTAATGCTTTCATTGAGTGAGGTGGGAATTAGGATACATTTTGAGACAATGTAAAGTTACCATCTGAGTTAAAAAAAATGTCTGTTCAATTATCAAGCTATTTGGTGTGGTATTTTCAAAAGTGCTCAACATTGAAGTCAATGGGAGTTTCTTCAGTGGGAAGAGAATGAGGGCAACACTGAGCACTTTTTGGAATATCACCTGAATATTTGTCTACTTCTTATTTTTTCTGAGCAGTCTGTAGGCATGATCTCCAGATACATGTATTTTTGTGGGATGAAAATTATTTATTTTGGTTCACTGGGCTGATTTGAGCATCAGCTTTCATCTTAATGTGGTGTTTCCTCATCAGAATAAATCAGATTGCCATGTACCTCTTAGTAAAATAAATATAGTTTTTTTTTTGTTGGATATTGGATTCACTTCCTTATTTAAACATAACTCATGTTTCTTGTAGAAGTGTCATAATACACCTATATTATGTGTCTTTTTATGTGTGTCTGTGTCAAGGCTCCTTCCCCACTCTGAACTTTAGGCTACAGATGTGGGGGCCTGCATGAAAACTTCTAAGCTTAACTACCAGCTTAGATCTGGTCCGCTGCCACCACTCCCAATGTGCTAATTCCCTTCCCTTTATAGCCTTGAGAGACTCGTCACCAATTCCCTGGTGAATACAGATCCAAACCCCTTGGATCTTAAAACAAGGAGAAATTAACCATCTCCCCTCCTTTCTTCCACCAACTCCTGGTGGATCAAGATCCAACTCCCTTGGATCTAAAAACAAGGAAAAATCAATCAGGTTCTTAAAAAGAAGGCTTTTAATTAAAGAAAAAGGTAAAAATCATCTCTGTAAAATCAGGATGGAAAATAACTTTACAGGGTAATCAAACTTAAAGAGCCCAGAGGAACCCCCTCTAGCCTTAGGTTCAAAGTTACAGCAAACAGAGGTAAACACCCTAGTAAAAGGTACAGTTACAAGTTGAGAAAACAAAGATAAAACTAACATGCCTTGCCTGGCTGTTTACTTACAAGTTTGAAATATGAGAGACTTGTTCAGAAAGATTTGGAGAGCATGGATTGAGGTCTGGTCCCTCTCCATCCTAAGAGCGAACAACCACCAAAACAAAGAGCACAAACAAAAATCTTCCCCCCACCAAGATTTGAAAGTATTTTGTCCCCTTATTGGTCCTTTGGGTCAGGTGTCAGCCAGGTTACCTGAGCTTCTTAACCTTTTACAGGTAAAAGGATTTTAGAGTCTCTGGCCAGGAGGGATTTTATAGTATTGTACACAGGAGGGCTGTTACCCTTCTCTTTATAGTTATGACAGTCTGCATGCGTGTGTGTGGTTTTTTAGCATTAGTTTTAACTCACATTTGAAAAAAAGGAATCTGGTAAGCAATTTGTCCTTTATTTAGTCCATCATTTTTGGAGATGTTCAGAGTTAAAATTTCCAAGTTAACATAGAATCATAGAATATCAGGGTTGGAAGGGACCTTAGGAGGTCATCTGGTCCAACCTGCTGCTCAAAGCAAGACTAATCCCCAACTAAATCATCCCAGCCAGGGCTTTGTCAAGCCTGACCTTAAAAACCTCTAAGGAAGGAGATTCCACCACCTCCCTAGGTAACCCATGCTAGTGCTTCACCACCCTCCTAGTGAAAAGGTTTTTCCTAATATCCAACCTAACTCCCCTACCCGCCCCCTCCCCCCCCCCGCAACTTGAGACCATTACTCAACATTGGGCAAGTGGCTATGTTATTTTTCAAAGAACTTTCAGAAGCAGCCTGACTGCATCATAGCATCGTATGAAGGTTTAGGTATTCCCACAAAACTCTGTAATGGCTCCAAAGAAATAATGAACAGTTTTGTCATGTCACCTCTCATACATTTCAGGAGCTTCCATTCCTTTTCAAAATTAACGTTATACAAGACCTCTTTAGTTAGTTTCTCTGTTACTTTAACTTTAACTTGGCAAGCGCTAGGAAATCCAGTGTAAATGCTGAACTTCTGTATCCTCTGCATTTTTTTCCCCATGAAAACAAATGCCTGATTAGGAAAATTCTGTCCACTTAAAATGAGAGTTGGGATAAGCCGGATAAATCAGGCTTTATCTGATTAGTCTATTTTAAGAGGCTTATATTGTAATATGTAAGAGTACTAAGGTAGTGCAAATAGTTGCAAAGCAGTGCTAATTACTAACTTTTCCCAGTAATCTGAGTCAGAATTTCTCCTGGAGTCCAATTACAGTATTTATTACTATGCTAAATTTAGCTCACTGAACTAAAGGACAGTCAGCAGTTGTAAACACTCATATACAATAGGTATGAGTATAGGACAGGGGTTCTCACAACAAATTCTTTGGTGGCCTCAGAGTGCAGACCAACTCTCACTGGTGGCCGCACTGACACTTTCTCCTAAAATACTTTAGGAAAAACAATTAAATATGCACAGATACACATCCAGGTCATTGTAATTTATAGTTGTAGGTTTTTTGGCAGACTCAATCATAAAAATAATGCTACCTCCCCCTTCAGGAATGATATTTGTATATTTGTTAATATCACAGCACACTTAGTAACTACCTGGGAGACTATAAAAAGTGATGTGATATTTAACAAACTTACAAGTATCACTTTTCACAGATAGCTAGTAAGTCTGCTGTGGAAAGTGATACTTGCATGTTTGTTTATATAACTTTTCTCAACAAGCCCCAGGACCCAGCAAGCCCTGGATGGGAAAGGAAAAGCCAAAGGGGGAGGTAACAGGGGCCAGAAGTGATGGTGGGATGGATGTGGGGCCAGGGAGGCAGCAGGAGGCCAGGGCAATGGGGCGGGGAGGATGGATGCAGGGTCGGGGAGGCAGCGGGGGCCCGTGGTGATGGAGATGGGTGATGAGTTCCACTGTCATGTGGCCAGAGCCCCACTGTCATGTGGCCAGAGCCAGGGCCTGATGTCTGTTGCTGTGCGGCCGGGCCAGGAACTGTGTGGCCGGAGCCAGGGATCAGAGCCTGCTGCCTTGCAGACGGAGCTGTGGGTCAGCGCCCAGAGCCAGTGCCTGCCGCCGCATGGCCGGAGCCCGGAGCTGGGTGTCGGAACCTGGGCTGTGTGACTGGAGCCAGCACTCACTGCTGCGGGTCAGGGGTCGTCACCCGGGGCCAGCTCCCACCACCGCATGGCCGGAGCCCAGGAACAGAGCTGTGGGTTGGCGCCTGCTGCCGTGCAGCTGGGGCAGGGGATCAGTGCCAGGGGCTGGGGCTGCACGGCTGGAGCTGCTGGTCGGCGCCTGCCACTGTGCAACAGGAGTTTGGGACTGCAGCCGGGGGCCAGCGCCTGCTGCCACACAGCTGGAACCAGGGGCTTGAGGCTGAAGCCCCACAGCTGGAGGCCAAGGCCGCGTGGCCAGAGTCGGGGGGTGAGGGGAGAGGGGAGGGTCAGTACCCACTGCTCTCCGGTTGGGCCGCATGGCCAGACTCCTGGAGTTTTGCCGCTGGAGCCTGCTGCCCAAAACCCCTCCCTGCAAGGTGGGTCAAGAACTCATCTTGCTCCTGCAGTGTTGTGCCCCACCTCTCCCCAGAGGTAGTGCAGTAGACTGACCAGGCTGCTTAAAATCTGTGATTGTTTATGTAGCACGTTGATGATTCTTTGCAAAATGTTGCAAGTTTAAACAGGTAGACCTGTTGAACTATTTGAACTTTTAGAATTTGGGCTTGATATCAAAATGGCAGCATAATGTTATCCTCTACACAAATGTGTACTAGCTATTTTTACCAACTTTCTTATAATGAGAAGAAAAATTGATCGCTAAAGAATAAAGCCAGCATCCCTAAGGTAAAGTTTTGTAACTCCTTGTGCCAGCATGAGGCTTAACTATTTGTGAATAGGCAGGACCTTGTCTATCCATGATTCCACACCTGCAGAATGCATTCCCTTACTGCAGAATTGTTCTCCAGAATCCAACCTTTTATTTGTGTGTGTACATACATAGAAGTTTAGACAAGGTTGACAGCCTTTAGAAAAAGGAACTGGAAGAAAGCTAATGTTGTGCCACTATTTCAAAAGAGTAAATGGAGTGACCTTGGTAACTATAACGATGGTGTAGTGAGCCTGCCATTGATCCCAGGCCAAATCATGGAAAAACTGAAATGGGATGAAATCAGTGAAAAATTAAAGGATAGTAGCATAATTAATGCCAATCAGCATAGTTTTATGGAAAATAAGTCTATATAAGAAACTTGATTTTTTTAATGAGATTACGAGATTGATAAAGTAACTGTTCATGTAATTATTTAGACTTCTATAAGGCATTACTTGGAGTACTGTTTCCAGTCCTGAGTGCTATACTTTAAGAAAGATGTGGACAAATTGGAGGGAGTCCAGAGGAGAACAAAAAAATAATAAATAGTTTAGAAAAATGATCTACGAGGAAAGGTTAAAAAAATGGGCATGTTTAGTCTTGAGAAAAGAAGAATGAGTGCGGATCTGGCAAGTCTTCAAATATGTTAAGGGCTGTTACACAGAGGATGGTGCTTAATTGTTCTCCATGTTCAATAAGAACTATTGTGAGAATGTTCTGACCGCCTGTATGACACAGGCCATATATTGTTGTTAGATGATCACAATGGTCCCTTTTGGGCTTGTATCTATGAATCACTGAAGGTAGGACAAGAAGCAATGGGCTTAATCTGCAGCAGGGAAGATTTAGGTTAGATCATAGGAAAAACTTTCTAACTATAAGCACTGAGATAGGCTTCCAAGGGAGGTTTTGGAATCCCCATCACTGAAGGTTTTTAAGAACAGGTTAGGCAAACACTTGTCAGGATGGCCTACTTGTACTTGGTCTTACCTCAGCTTAGGGGATGGACTAGATGACCACTTAAAGTCCTTTCCAGCCCTACATTTCTGTGATTTGACTTTGTCCAGTATGACAATTTGATTAAAATAAGAAAATTAGCACTATACAATATGAATGTAGCCCTTATTAAATGGATTTTAAAACTTGTTAACTGATAGATTGCAGAAACTGTACATGGAGAATTGTCAGTCAGAGAGGATATTTTAAGCGGGGTCCCACGGGAATCTGTTTTTTGCCCAAATTTTTTCTTTATCAGTGATTTGAAAGAAAATATAAAATCATTACTGGAAAATTTGCAGGTGATTCCAAATGTTGGTGGACTGGTAAATAACGCTGGTAACAGGTCAGCTATACAGACTGACCTAGTTCAGTTGGTAAGGTGGGCTCTTCAACAACATGTATTTTTTACAGCCAAATACCAGGTAATACATCTGAGAATAAAAAACATAGAAGAGTGGAGGCTGTATCCTGAAATGCAGTGATGCTGAAAAAGAGTAGCAGTCATGGCAGATAACTAACTTAACATGAACTCCCAGTGTGATGGTGTAGTAAAGAAGACAAATGTAATTATTGGGTGTATAAATAGGGGAATGTCAAGTAGGAGTAGGGACATGGTATTATAGAATCATAGGACTGGAATGGACCTTGAGAGGTCATCTAGTCCAGTCTCCTACACTCATGGCAGGACTGAGTATTATCTAGACCATTCCTAACAGGTATTTGTCTAACCTGCTCTTAAAAATCTCCAATGATGGAGATTCCACAACTTCCCTGGGCAATTTATTCCAGTGCTTAACCACCCTGACAGGAAGTTTTTCCTTATGTCCAACCTAAACCTCCCTTGCTGCACTTTAAGCCCATTGCTTCTTTTCCTATCCTCAGACATTAAGAAAAACAATTTTTTCTCCCGCCTTCTTGTAACAACCTTTTACAAACTGTTATCATGTCTCAGTCTTCTCTTTTCCAGACTAAACAAACACAATTTTTTCAATCTTCCTTCATAGGTCATGTTTTCTAGACCTTTAATCATTTTTGTCACTCTTCTTTGGACTCTCTCCAATTTGTCCACATCCTTCCTGAAATGTTGCGCCCAGAACTGGACACAATACTCCAGTTGAGGCCTAATTACCGAGGAGTAGAGCGGAAGAATTACTTCTCATGTCTTGCTTACAACACGCCTGCTAATATGTCCCAGAATGATGTTTGCTTTTTTTGCAACTGTGTTACACTGTTGACTCATATTTAGCTTGTGGTCCAATATGACCCCCAGATCCCTTTCCGCAGTACTCCTTCCTAGGCAGTCATTTCCCATTTTGTATGTGTGCAACTGATTGTTTCTTCCTAAATTGAATACCTTGCATTTGTTCTTAATGAATTTCATCCTATTTACTTCAGACCATTTCTCCAGATCATCTTGAATTTGTATTGAAATTGTATACAACATTAGTGAGACCTTTGCTGGAGTACTATGTCCATTTCTGGTGTCCCTGTTTCACAAAGACTGTCAAAAACTTGGAAAGAGTTTAGAAAATAGCTCCAAGAATTATTTGTGGTCTGGAAAACATGCCTTTATAGTGAGAGACATAAGAAACTCAATCTATATGATTTATCCAAGAGAGGATTAAGAGGTTGCTTGATCAAGGTCTACAAATACCTACAGAGGCAAGAGATTTCTGATAGTGGATGGCTCTTTATTTTCATAAAAAAATAAAAAGACTTAACGAAATCCAGTGGTTGGAAACAGAAGCTAGACAAATTCAGACTAGAAATAAGGTGCAGATTTTTAATGAGGAGGGTAATTAACCATTGAAACATCTTACCTCAGAATTTGGTGGATTCTCCATCATTTGAAGTCTTCGAATCAAGACTGATGTCATTCTAAAACATATGCTATAGCTCAAACAGAAGTGATGGGCTTTGGCAGAAATTACTGTAGAGATTCTATGGCAGGGGTGGCCAGCCTAAGAAGGAGCCACAATTTACCAATGTACATTGCCAAAGAGCCACAGTAATATGTCATTAGCTCCCCCTGCTCTCAGCGCCTCCCGCGCAATGGCAGCCCTGCCAATCAGTGCCTCCTCCTTCCTCCCCGCACCTCCCGATCAGCTGTTTCATGGCGTGCAGGAGGCTCTGAGGGGAGGAGTGAGGGCATGGCAGGCTCAGGGGAGGGAAGGGGTGGAGTGGAGGCAGGGCCTCTGGGGTTGAGCAGTGAGCACCGTCCCCTCCCTCCCTACCCCTCGGCACATTGGAAAGTTGGCGCCTGTAGCTCCAGCCCCAGAGTTGGTGCCTATACAAGGAGCAGCATATTAACGTTTGAAGAGCCACAAGTGGCTCCGGAGCCACAGGTTGGCCACGCTTGTTCCATGGCCTTGTTATGCAGCAGGTCAGACTAGATGATCATAATAGTCCCTTCTGGCCTTGAAATCTTTAAACAGTGCAGCAACTGAGGATTGGGGAGCTAGAGAGGTAAATTTATAGCTGGCTATAAACTCCTCCCTTCCCTGGCATATAGAGAGTATAAGAAGGCTCTGAAATGAGTTTCTTGGACATCATCATGTGGACTGTGCTGCTGGCTGCCTGAAGAGTATATAATAAAAACCCATCCTTGAAAATAATGATGCTAGATCACAATCATCAACAGACTTTGTCTATGAGAATTTCCAGCTCTGAGCCAGAGGCTCTGTATGTGTTCTTATGGGGTTGGGGGATGGGAATGAACTATATATTTTTTGGTCACAGAGCATATAAACGTTACCACAGAACGTAAGTGTTGCTGCCACGGAATTTGGTGCCACTACTGTAGAGTACACAAGTCCCTGTTTATAACTAGGGTAGAAGTGAGTTCTAAGTGACTGCAAATACTGAAATAATGCAAGACCTGTAGTTTGACCAGATGTAACTCTCTGCACTTCTGTTATTCACTGGCAAGCAGGCATAGGGTGCATCACAAGATATGGTGATAGCTCCAGGAAAAGGGAAGACCTTATGCTTATGCTGTGGCATTTGCCACTGGATCCCACAGAGACCCTCTTTCCGTTTCTCTTGATTGGCAATCAAGGCTGGTGTTGCAGAAAACTAAGACTCAATCTAAGACTCCAGCAAGGAAGAAAGGGAGAGCAGAAGCTGAATTTAGGTTAGGAAATGTTCTCTTTCCTCTGGTAGAATATCAGCTCAGTAGTGGGGACTCTGCCTCTCACATCTTAAGTGTTGTTTTGATACTTCTGCCCTAGACATCTTCAGTGATGAACCCAATGGCCACCCCCTCAAATAAATAAGCGAGGCATTCCAAATTAGATCTTTTAAAACAAATCTTGGGAAAATGTCATTTGAGATTTGGAAGGCTTGCAGGTGAAACTGTTGTGTAGTCTGCATCACCTCTGGTGCAGCCTGTCTCTGGTGCAGTCTACAATTGTTTGTTCTAAACTGATTTTTTTGCTTTTTACTTTAAAGAAAAATATTTACTAAGTAAGTGTCAATAGTTTAATTTCAATAAACGACTACTCTGAAGTTAAAGGTTTGGTTTGTTAATATGGATAATATTCTACCCATTTTGACTTGGAATTCACTGTTTCCATTTGCAAAAACAACGATGAGTCCTTGTGGCACCTGAGAGACTAACAAATTTATCTGGGCATAACGAAAGCTTATGCCCAAATAAATTTGTTAGTCTCTAAGGTGCCACAAGGACTCATCGTTGTTTTTGCTGATACAGACTACTACGGCTACTACTCTGAAACCTGTTTCCATTTAGTTACTTCATTTGGTAACTAAGGCCTGGTCCCCACTAAGTCCCTACTTCGGACTAAGGTACGCAAATTCAGCTACGTTAATAACGTAGCTGAATTCGAAGTACCTTAGTCCGAACTTACCGCGGTCCAGACGCGGCAGGAAGGCTCCCCCCGTCGATGCCGCGTACTCCTCTCGGCGAGCTGGAGTACCGGCGCCGACTGCGAGCACTTCCGGGATCGATCCCAGAACATCGATTGCGTGCCGCCGGACCCTCCGGTAAGTGAAGACAAGGCCTAATTTGCATTTGAGAAGGCAGGTACATATAAATGAATAAAATCCCCAATATTCTGTGCATTTTGGAGTGGGATATCTAAACTACTTGAATTTTTACACGCCTAGTTCCCAGTACAATTATGTTATTCTCGAACTACAGTTAAAATACATCCTGTTGAATAATCTACACTGACTTATTATGGACCTTTGTGGAATGTCAGACTTATTTCATTTATGACTCTCAAGCTTTGAACTGCATTCCAGTTGGTGAGTGGGCAGTGTAATATCCACTAGGCCCATCCATCAACTGATCTCTGCAACCCATTAATAGAATGTCAAATGCAGTGTTAATTAAAAATTCTTCAACACACTTACATGTTTGGCTGTTAAGAACAGTGTTTCATTAAATTGGGTGCTGTTGCTTTGTCATTTATTTAATAGCATGTAGACAAACAGCCCTAATTATACAGTATACCTCATGTGTATTTGTCTTGGGAGGTCAGTGGGAAAATAGTTTCTGCTAAGGTAGTGGACAGACATTTTGTTCATTATCTTGTGTCAGTCTTTATTAGCTAATATAACTTCCACACTTTCCAGAAAGTAACTACTTGTATATCTAAATATTTAATGATTTTTGCTAAAAGTTCCAGACTTAAAATTAATTGTAATTGTACACACCAGACCACATTTACTCAGTTAACTTTGTCCCCTGTGTTGCACAGCCAGCTCATGTTCAGAATAGGCTAGGCTTAGTTTCACACAGATAAACCAATTCAAAACTGATATAAACATCAGTAAACAGTGTGTTAAATTTCCTAATTAGGTGGTTAGGAGATCTTTTAGTACTGGCAAGAAAGGTAGTATCTAAACCTTCCCTGTCAGGTGATGACTGTGATTTTGCCTTTGTTGTCTTCCTGGCACAACTCAAAGCTGGCTTGTGACTCATCCCATAATGTGGCTACCTTTGCAGCAGTGAGGAAGAGTTCCTCTGGTTATGTGTCTTGTGGGAGCAATGGAGGGAGTGGGGTGAAACCTGCAACCAATCTTGCTAAAAATATGAGTATCGGGTTGATTTCCACGTCCACATTGAATCCCTCTCTACCTTAGAAGTTTTATGTTGTTGTCATTCTCCTTCTGCCTGCTGACTGAATGAAACTTCCTTGGCTGTTGCTTGTTCATCTCTGTATGACTGATAAACAATGTAAGGCCCCTTGTCCCTCCCTAGGGGATGAGCACACTATCTGCAACACTCCTATTCCCTTCAGAGTAGATTCCTTGTTGTATATAGAATTGTAACAAAACAAACTGCATGTTGGAATTAATAAGAATATTTATTGGTATGGGAAACCACCAAATGCTAATTTAACCATAAATTCCTCTTTTAAATCTAAAGGCCAAACGGTATTTTATGCAGTTGCTCTAAACAAGTCTAACAGCCTAACAATAAGCAGTTTCTACATCCAATACAGTCACAATATTTATAAGCATGTGATCAGTATACTTACTAATAAGCTAAATCCGGGGAGTGCTTAGACCCATATTGGTCATGTCCAACTTGGTCAGGCAGGTATTAGCAATGAACCTCTTTAAGAGTTTACTTTTTATACCCTTTAACAAACAAGTGATGTCATTGCCAATAACTGACTTCAGCTAATTTGCTAGCTTTAGCAAAAACCTAGTTTGCAGCAGTTTTTCCTTGCTTCTTTCCTTCCTTCAAGGCCTTCTCTTATTCTCCCCACCCCCTTGCTTGTACAGCAGAACAGTGGGAAGGTTTGGGGCTGTTTCTTTTGAGACAATTTCCCTTTGTCTTGTTACTGCAGCTCCTTTTTACTTTATTAGTTACTTTGGGAACTATACATCCTTCCCATGCTAAAAGTAACACGACTTACAGTTCTCATGGCCTTCATTTGCTTGTGATTGGGGTCTTTTCCCTACTGGTCATGAGCTTTAAGGAGAAAATGTTATTTTCTTGACCAAACTTAGGCTAATTTTAATTTTTATTCTTATTCTTATCCTACACTGCAGAACAGATGTATTCATTTAACATATTTTCTTTATCTGGTAGTCATTGAGAGCAGAACGTTCTATAGTATGTACAGGGTTTGGAGAGAATGAAATGCATACATTGAATGTGTCCAGTTTTTATCTTTGATTACATAGTTATACTGTAAGTAGGAATTTATTATATTTTTAATCAAAACATGAGATGTCTTTTGTGGATTTAAAAAGAAAAAAAGCAGTTCTGTTTTGAGGCATCTATTTTTGTTGAGTCTCAATCTGTTCTTCAAAGGATACTTAATTTTTCAGGAAGCTTTATTTTAATCTTCAATCTTTTTCCAACATCCAAATATTCCACTCAGTAGTTAACATGTATTCTTCAGATGAAGACAAGAAACAAACAATCTTTGTGAAGTCATCTCCCTATAAAATGAGCGGAGCATACCAGTTCTACTGATCATATCAACAAGGCCAGGCTACTGACTTGTTAATCTAGGGTTTCAGGCCCTGGTCCAGCAAAGTGCGTAAGCACATGCTTAACTCGAAGCATGTGAATAGCCCTGTGGACTTCAGTGACGCTGTTGATATTCTTAAACTTAAGCTTGTGCTTAAGTGCTTTGCCAGATCAGTGCCTTTGTATTATAGGTAGTGCATGTAAACACCTATAGTTAATGTTGCTTAGACATTTCCATTATTAAAGGATCACTTTCATTTGTTTCCCATTCAGTCCTTAGGTCATAAATATGCTTTTCACTGATTCAGGAGATTAAGTTTAAACTCTTAATGATGGAGCAAGCTTTATGTCCAGCTTCAGATCCAGGGTTGGAGGACACCTCTATACATAGACCTCCCTGGACCGCTAGTGCCCCATCCACAACAAGATCTCAGACACCAGAGCTACTAGAGGTAGGCAGCACTCTGCACCAAGTACATTTACGGTACTGTAGACCCTATCTTCATCTGCCTCTAAACAGGAGGTAAGAAGTAAATCTCCAAAAAGATCTTGGTCACCAGCACATTAGAAGGCTCCAGAGACCTCCAGTCCCACCGAGCGCTCCATGCAGGGTCTGAGTGCTGCTGGTATTGCAAGGACAAAGAAAAAAGGTCAGTCTAAGACAGACTCACGGAGTTCAGGTACTTGGACCCAGACTGGCAGAGATATGGTTGAAAAGAGCTATAAGTCCGTCCCTGAACAACGCACTGTACCATATCACAAAATTCAATGGTACCAAAGACTGCGAGACCTCCTACGGTATTAGGGGAATCTGAGCCAACTCACACTGAGGCCAAGCTTTCAGGGCCAAGAGTTCTGAAGCCATCCTCCACAGGTCCTCTCCCAGGCCAGTTTTTGTTACCATCAGTTCTGCAAGAGATCAGGTATCCTAAGCTCTTTGGAGCCAGTCTCCCCTATTAATGAGTGCCAGGCATTTCTCAGCATCAAGATCCTCTCAATCACTAACCCCTTTATCACCTCAATAACTATATTTGCCCTCGTCTGCTTTGCAAGCGGAACAGCTCTCCACCATCTTGGATTTCAGGGTAGGGTTCCCCTGTCTATTCTAGGACACATCGCTCTCCTTCCTACACTGATGTTTTGCAGGAGGGTAGACCTCAAATGATACCCACATCACAGGAACACAGATGAATGCCTCCACTTTTTGCCATTTGGCCCCCCTCAGTGGCCTCACTGGGATCTGTGGGCATTCTGTTGCCAACAATTTGCTATGAGGTCTTTCCCGCCCTCTTGAGGGAATAGAGAAGGGCCCATTCTCTTTAGTCCCCTCTGTCTCCACCTATGCCAGAGGAAGAGACCTTTGAGGAGCAAGAAGCAAGGCAGATAAGGAGGTGACACCTCTTACAAATATTTTTTCCTTATCAACAGATGAAGCTGGTATGCCTCCACCACCTTTTATGGTAGATGACTTCAGGCATTTTCAGGAACTGATGAAGCAAATTGCTGACATACCTCAGAATCCCTTAAAGGAGGTTCTGGAGTCCTGCTATAAACTCCTAGATATTTGACACACCATGTCATCTCTGAGAATTGCCTTTCCAGTGAATGAAGCTGTTATGGAGTCTGCTAAGACTGTTTGACAAACCCCAGCTACAACATTGCCTACCTGCAAGGGCATGGATTAAAAAGTATTAGGTTCTGGCCAGGGAATCTGAGTTTCTGTTTCTCACCCAGCTCCAAACATCCTCATAGTGGAAGTCATTAATTAACAAGACAGACAACATAGCTCAAAGTCTGGCTCATTCAGTAAAGACCCGAGACTCAATCTTTTTGGCCACAAATCCTGTGCATCAGCCACACTTCAGATTAGCAAACCATCAGGTGCTCATGGCTAAATACAACTACTTAATTATAACAAATTTTAATTCCTTTATTAAGCATCTGCCAGAGGAACATTGTGACCAATTTAAAGCCAATATTCAAGGGGGCCAGTATCTAGCAAGGACCTCGCTTCAGGCCTCCTTAAGGCCGCCTTAGACATGGCAGATTCTGCAGCATGGTCTATATACACTACAGTGGTCATGAGAAGAGCACCTTGGCTGCAGATGTTAGGCTTTCAGGGAGAGGTTCAGAGTACCGTTGAAGATCTCCCCTTTAATGATCTCAAGGTCTTTGCGGACTCAAAAGATACCTCCTTTCCTCCAGATTTCTTGCACTTAGCATATCTCATCTCAAGGATTCAGGAAAGTCCTTAAATGATAGTAAAAGATTGCCTTCAACTGCTGGGACACATCAGCTTGTGTCTTTGTAGTGTAGCATGCCAGGTTAAATCTTCAAAGTCTACAGGGATGGCTTTGAACAGTTTACAAATCAAGCAAACACAGTCTAGGCCGGTTATGCTCTTCCCCGGTGGGTTCTGCACTCAGTAGGTGGAAGGACCTCACAAAGATGTGAACAGGTGTTCCATTCATTCAAAATCCCCCTACCACAGTGAAAATATCAGATGCTTTGCTTTGAGTTGGGGGACACATCTGGGACCTCTTAAGGTGCAAGGCAAATGGTTTCTACAAGAGCAGCTTCTACACGTAAATCTTTTGAATTGAGAGCTGTCAGAAATGCTTGCTACACTTTCTACCTCTAATCAGATCAAAGTCAATAAAGATCATGACAAGACAGTGTGGCATGTGTGTATCAATCATCAGAGAGGAGCATGTTCCTCATCTCTCTGGGCTGAAGTGATAAAACCCTAGAATTGGTGCATAGCCAAGCACATAGTCATCTCAGATTCTTACCTACCAGGTATTCAATACACCATGGCAGATGACCTCAACAGACATTTATGTCTAAATTATGAATGGGAACTAAACTCCAGAGTCCTCCACACAATGTTCTTAGCTTGGGAGTTCCTGGAGATCAATACATTTGCCACAGCAACCAACTCAAAATGCATCAGGTATTGTTCCGGGGGGCGAGGGCGTCTCGATCCCCTATCTCTAGGAGACACATTTCTCATCTCGTGGATGAAAAGACTTCTCTGTGCATCTCCACTGACATCATTACTGTTAAAGATTCTCAACAAGATCAAATAAAATTGGGCCAGAGTTGTACTGATTACACCAATGTGGCTAGACAAATCTGGTATCTAATGAGACTCACCTCTCATCCTTCCTGGAAGCTTCCGATCAGTCCTCACCTACTGACTCAAGATGTTGGTCAAACACTTTACTCCAACTTGTAGATTCTGACGTTCCAAGCATGATTCTTCAGTGGTTCTTAGGAATAGAGCTATCTTGTTCCTCAGAGGTACAAGTTTTATTAAACCATCTACAAGAAATACTTACCTCCAGAAATTGAAATATTATCACAACAGATTTCTCCAATTCATTCTCCTCTTCCTAGGATATTAGATTATCTGTTGGAATTGAAAACATCAGGTGTTTCTGTGCATTCCATTAGGCTTCATTTAACACCAGTAACAGCCTTTCACACACTCATAGGGGATTTTTCACTCTTCGTACTACAGCAAGATTCCAAAGAAGTTTGTTGAATATCTCCTCACAAATCAGAGACATACTCGTAGCTGGGACCTGAACCTAGTCCTTAATTTCCTTTCTGAAGCATATGTTTGAACCACTAGCTATGTGTTTGTTGTTAGATTTCTCTATGAAGAAAGCCTTTCTGATAGTGATCTCTTGTGCCCAAAGGGAATGAGAATTGGGGGCTTTGATGGTGGATCCCCCATTTATGGTATTCAACAGAGCTAAAGTGTTGGTATGGGGTCATCCAAGATTGTTACCTACAGTGTTCTCAGAATTCCACATTAATCAAACCATTTATCTCCGGTTTTCTTCCCCAGACTGCATCGGACTAGTCAAGAAGCCATATTCCGTACTCTAGATGTCAGAAGGGCATTGGCCTTCTACCAAAACAGGACCAAACCATTTAGAAAATGCCCTAGATTATTTGTATCCATTGCAGGTAGAAAAAAGGGTTTGGTAACTTCAAAACCGAGGCTGTTAAAGTGGATCTATGGTTGTATTAAAACTTGTTATGACAGAGCTGATATCCAATCCCCTTTGAAAGTGATAGCACATTCTTCAATAGCACTATGTACTTACTTAAGGATGTACCAATTGCAGACATCTGTAGAGCGGCAACTTGGTCCTCTGTTCGGATCTTTTCTAATCATTATATCCTGGTGTCTGTGGCAAGATCAGATGCTGCTGTAGGCAATTCAGTTCTCTCTTTTCTCTTGGACTCTGCTCTCAGCCTCCTGCCTCCTTAGGAGGGTACTGCTCGGGAGTCACCTGAAGTGGCACACCCACAGGAACATTACTTGAAGAAGGAGGAGAGTTTACTAACCTTCTGCAGTAACTTGAATTCTTTGAGATGTGTCCCCCTGTGGGTGCTTCACTACCCGTTCTCCTCCTCCTCTGCTTTGAATTTGCCCTTGTGGGACTTTGCAGTGGAGAAGGAAGGTGGTTCGCCTGCTCAGCCCCATATAGCCTTTGTCTTGCATGTGCAGGCTGAATGGGCACCACTACCAAAAATCTCTGATCAATTCCAGTTACTACACATGGTGACAGGTTTCAGAGTAACAGCCGTGTTAGTCTGTATCCGCAAAAAGAAGAACAGGAGTACTTGTGGCACCTTAGAGACTAACAAATTTATTAGAGCATAAGCTTTCGTGGACTACAGCCCACTTCTTCGGATGCATATAGAATGGAACATATATTGAGGAGATATATATACACACATACAGAGAGCATAAACAGGTGGGAGTTGTCTTACCAACTCTGAGAGGCCAATTAATTAAGAGAAAAAAAAACTTTTGAAGTGATAATCAAGCTAGGCCAGTACAGACAGTTTGATAATAGGTGTGAGAGTACTTACACGGGGAGATAGAGTCAATGTTTGTAATGGCTCAGCCATTCCCAGTCCTTATTCAAACCGGAGTTGATTGTGTCTAGTTTGCATATCAATTCTAGCTCAGCAGTCTCTCTTTGGAGTCTGTTTTTGAAGTTTTTCTGTTGTAATATAGCCACCCGCAGGTCTGTCACTGAATGACCAGACAGGTTAAAGTGTTCTCCCACTGGTTTTTGAGTATTTTGATTCCTGATGTCAGATTTGTGTCCATTAATTCTTTTGCGTAGAGACTGTCCGGTTTGGCCAATGTACATGGCAGAGGGGCATTGCTGGCACATGATGGCATATATCACATTGGTAGATGTGCAGGTGAACGAGCCCCTGATGGTATGGCTGATGTGATTAGGTCCTATGATGATGTCACTTGAATAGATATGTGGACAGAGTTGGCATCGGGGTTTGTTACAAGGATAGGTTCCTGGGTTAGTGGTTTTGTTCAGTGATGTGTGGTTGCTGGTGAGTATTTGCTTTAGGTTGGGGGGTTGTCTGTAAGCGAGGACAGGTCTGTCTCCCAAGATCTGTGAGAGTAAAGGATCATCTTTCAGGATAGGTTGTAGATCTCTGATGATGCGCTGGAGAGGTTTTAGTTGGGGGCTGAAGGTGACAGCTAGTGGTGTTCTGTTATTTTCTTTGTTGGGCCTGTCTTGTAGGAGGTGACTTCTGGGTACTCGTCTGGCTCTGTCAATCTGTTTTTTCACTTCAGCAGGTGGGTATTGTAGTTTTAAGAATGCTTGATAGAGATCTTGTAGGTGCTTGTCTCTATCCGAGGGATTGGAGCAAATGCGGTTATATCTTAAAGCTTGGCTGTAGACAATGGATCGTGTGGTGTGTCCTGGATGGAAGCTGGAGGCATGTAATGGCTGAGCCATTACAAACATTGACTCTATCTCCCCGTGTAAGTACTCTCACACCTATTATCAAACTGTCTGTACTGGCCTAGCTTGATTATCACTTCAAAAGTTTTTTTTCTCTTAATTAATTGGCCTCTCAGAGTTGGTAAGACAACTCTCACCTGTTTATGCTCTCTGTATGTGTGTATATATATCTCCTCAATATATGTTCCATTCTATATGCATCCGAAGAAGTGGGCTGTAGTCCACGAAAGCTTATGCTCTAATAAATTTGTTAGTCTCTAAGGTGCCACAAGTACTCCTATTCTTCTTTTTACACATGGTGAGCAACCTCTCTTTCCAGCAGCCTTTGTTTCATTCAATGCCAAATTATTCTTCTCATGGAAGCAAAAGCAAGATCTCCTATCCCTAGCTGTCCTTGCTCAGAACCTGCAGCTTCTAGAGTGAGATGGAGGAAGATGAAGTAAAGAAAGGAAAGTTTTTCAGTGAGGAGGAGTGATCCTTTTGTTAATGGTAGAAGGAGAGAGGTATATTACTTATACAGGTTCATCTTTATATGTCAGTAGTAAATAAGTAATTTTCATTAGCTGATCCCTCAAATTATTTGTTTTTTTATTTGATCCTGTAATATTGGAAAGATATTCTCTGTGATTATGTGTTCTAAAATATTAACAGTTTGGTGTTCCAGAATATTAAGTTAAACCTTGGCAGCAAATCAAAGTAGTGTGGAGTAAGCAGCCGAAACTAGGACAGCAAAGGAATTGTTTTGCTGTTCACTGAAGGAAGTCTTTTTTAATGGCTCTGACCATTGGCTCCCTACCAAAAACAACTTATTGGGACTTCATTTGGATACAAGGCTAATATTGTCAAAGTAATTACGAAAACAAAAGCAGAATATAAAAGAGCAAAGCTTCTGAGAAACTTATAATTTATGCTTACATATGATATTTTAATGCCTCCCAAAAAACCCTGTTTTAACAATGTTCAGGGTCTGACTTCAAAGAAATGTAGAGTGAAGGTCGACACTGTCTTTAAATCACCATTATGGCACAAATTAGATGTGTGGGATATATTTAATCTATGCTTCAGTGCCCTAAACCCAACAGGTTGAGATTTGAGAGCAATCTTAATTTTGAATTTCTTCCTTACATTTGTCAAAGCTGATAAAATGTTGTTTGATCTTGTATACCCTAAATTATGGTATATTTGTACTACCAGTATCTTCCAGATATCATTTCAATCAGTGTTATATTGTTTAAGTCTGCCAAAGTGCATTGTACCCCAGCATTCCTTGATGCAACTTCAAATCACTGTAGTGTGCATTGGAACAAGAAGATTAAAGTTGTTAGTAGGAAAGGCTGGTATGACTCATTAAGTTAAGGTGCAATATTGAATCAGGGTTGCCAGGCATGGTGCATAGCTTAAGATAATGAAGTAGTGTTCTATTATGCAAACTTTAAATATGTAAAGGCAACACAATTAGCCTTGCCTATACCTCATCACTTTCTTTCTCTGGTATTAATTTTTAATTTTACTTTATAGCTGTACTATTTAACTATCAAGTGTATCTGGACACAGTTTCTATGGGGGACACTGTATGATAGCTTGTATTTGTTTTTACATTTGTTCGTGTTTTTTTTAGACTATCGAGCAATTGTTCATGAGTAGGTGTGCTAAATATAGTCAGAATTTACAATAAATATTGTCAGATTAAAACACAAATCCTGGACTTCTCTTCAGCATGGCATAGTTTAAACTTTTAATATAAAAATATGAATGTGTGCAGTGTGGTTTACTGAACTGCATCTTCATTTTTTGTTAGATATTCATTCAAGTTTCCCCTTTTTGTTTTTGGATTCCTTCTTCACCCTCAATGAATGTTTGCTTGACCTGTTGATCTGCCACCTGTAATAGTGAAAATTCAGCTTTGAAGGTAGCAATATAACAGGGTTTTTGATCATTTCTAAAGAAATCTGCTTTTTTAAAATCCAGTTTCTGTCTTCTGTTGCCAGTTTGTCATAGCGCTCTTCATTTTTAGGACTAGCTTTGCTCTGTCTGGAGACCGTCACCAGCACTTATCATGGAGTGAGCATTTGCTGATGACTTTGACTATCTGTGTTTGAAATACGGAATGTATCCAGCTTTGTTGTACAGTATCACTTAAGTATGTTTTCTGTCATTGGGTGATCTTAAGGATGTAAATACTTTTTTGAATGCCTAGAAACCATACCTAGGGTCTGTGTTGAGGAATTTTTAAATTCCTCAAAAATCTCTTGTGAAAGAAATGGTACTTAAATAGTCTGTTAACCAATTACAGAACACTTGTCTCCACTTATATTTTCAGTGTTGTGTTGGAAACCTTCCTTGATTGAAAAGGATTGTTTATTTTTAAAGTAATACAAATATTAATGGCCATTACTTTTTATGAAAAAAAAAAATCAACTGTGAATAATTTTTAAATATGAGTACAGGTGCTTTTTACATGAAGAGCCAAAAGTATGTTTACACGTGATTTTAGCTTACTAATATTCTGGCATATGAGGGTTGTGATATGCATAGGACTGGCTTTATTATCCCCATTGTAGTGAATTATATCTAAATATCGAAGACCACAACTTCATAACTAAATGAAATTGATAGAATTTTGTGATTTTTTTTAAACCTTGTGTAGCTAATTGATTTCTTTGTTTTGTTTTAAAGGATCAATTTGATAACTTAGACAAGCATACACAGTGGGGCATTGACTTCTTGGAGAGATATGCAAAGTTTGTAAAAGAAAGGATAGAGATTGAACAAAACTATGCAAAACAATTAAGGTAAGTTATTTTTTTTTTTTTTAAATCCTACTCAGCAACAATTATTCTGAATTACATTATTAGATGGGTAGATAAATATTTTTGATTCTGTTGTTCAAGGTCTGTTTTTCATCAGTTGTCTGAATTAGATCATTAGTTACTTTTCATGAGAGACAGATTTTTCTGATTTACCGGTCCAAAGTGCTCTCCCCTCCTGCGTCTTTTGAACCTAAAAGATACACTCAATGGAATCTTGAGACTTTTAAAGAACTACTGATACTTCTGCACTGGTTTTGGGGTTTGCTTTTAGTAATCTTTTCACATCAGACAGCTCTTCGGTTTCTTCTCTGTTGAACAAAGTTTAGCAGCAGAAGCTTTAGCATCTATTTGTTATGTTGGATTGGCGGAATTCACTTCTTTGTGTTAGAAATCTGATAGAAGTCATTCGTGAGCAGAATTTCAGAAGGTAGGAATATAAGAATGTAAAGAGCACAAGAAGTGATTGAAGTGTTCAGAATGCAGCACCATTTCGCAGCTCTGTGTTGGTTTGTTTTGCTCATTCTATCTGTTTAAATGAGGAAACCATTTTATTTGGACAGATAAATCAAAAACTTTTTCACAGACAGCACAAACAAGTCACCTCTTTGCTTAAGTAACAGAAGCTTATTTTTTGACCAACTTACAGAGGGGGGCCGCCTTATTGACTTCAGATTTGTCTGTGCCTTGATTTTTTTAATGTTGATCCTTAACTATAAAGGACTGCATTGTCCATATGTGAACTGTATTACCTACTGTGTTCTAAAATTGATATTATCTGTATTATTATGTCAGTATTATATAAAAACAAACCTTTCATTCTTTCATTTTTAATATTGTTTTGGATAAGATTTGTAATTCTTCCTGAAAAGTATAGTGCCTTGGAATTCTTGCATAGTGCACTTTATAAATTAAAAATGTATACCCTTATAATTTGCTCTAATCCAGTGGTCACCAGCCTGTAGATCGTGATCGACTGGAGCCTCTGACAGTTGATCGCGATCCCCGGTCGCTAAAAGTCAGGCGGTGCAGCGGGACTAAGGCAGGCTCCCTGCCTGCCCTGGCCCCTCGCCTCTCCCAGAAGCGGCCAGCACACCCCTGCGGCCCCTTGGGCGGGGGCAGGGGTCTCTGCGCACTGCTCCTGCCTGCAAGCACTGTCCCCGCAGCTCCTGTTGGCTGCAGTTCCCTGTTCCCGGCCAATGGGAGCTGTGGGGGTGGTGCTTGCAGGGAGGAGCAGTGCGCAGAGCCACATGGGCCCCCTCCATGAGCCACAGGGGCGTGTTGGCTGCTTCCAGGAACAGCATGGGGTCGGGGTAGGCAGGGAGCCTGCCTTAGCCCTGCTGCACCTCCAACTGGGAGCCGCCCGAGGTAAGTGCCACCCAGCGGGAACCCGCACCCCAACCCCGAGCCTCCTCCTAGAGCCAGCACCCCAAACGCCCTCCTGCATCCCAACCCCTAGCCCTGAGCTCCCTCCTGAGCTCCCTCTTGCATCTGAAGAAGTGAGGTTCTGACCCACGAAAGCTTATGCTCCCAGTACTTCTGTTAGTCTCAAAGGTGCCACAGGACCCTCTGTTGCTTTTTACAGATTCAGACTAACACGGCTACCCCTCTGATACTCCTGCATGCAAACTCCCTCCCAGAGTTTGCACCCCTCACCACCTCCTGCATCCCAACCCCCTGCCCGAGGCTCAGCCCAGAGCCCCCTCCCATACGCCGAACATCTCGGCCCTAACCCAGAGCCTACACCCCCTCCCGAACCCCAACCCCCTGCCCCAGGCCGGTGAAAGTGAATGAGGGTGGGGGGGAGCGAGTGAGCGGGAAGGTGTTGGGGCCTCGGGGAAAGAGCGGGGTAGATCCTGGGTTGCACTTAAATTCAAAAAGTAATCTTGTACATAAAAAGTTTGGAGACTTCTGCTCTAACCAGTCATTTTCTTGAGCACAACTAAAGAGGAGCAAAAGAAGAGGTGTGTAAAACTTATAATGTCATAATATGTTAATGGGGAACCAAAGAATGGGCAGGTTATTGATTGTTGCAAAGTTCCAGGAACATGGATCAGGACAGGTAGAATTGGATATGCAGTAGGTTAACAAAGTCATTCAGTTATATGCATATTTAATTTGTCCTTAATTTATGATTGGCAAAAAGTTGGTTTTATTGTGTGTCAAATTATTATACTGTCAATGGATACTTGTAATGAACTATCAGATGTTGTTTTTGATACAGTAACTGTTGATGAAAGGGAGGAGGTTTGTTTGGTTTACTTCCTCTTTGTCAAATCAAAACAATTCCAGAGATTAACTCCTTTTTGTTTTTATTCTGTTCAGCACATTTCTTTCATGCTAACACTATTGTAGTGGGAGATACAACTTTCTGTTATGTGATGCAGAAGTATAACTAGCGTAACTTCAACACAAAATAAAATTCTGAATTTGTTCAGCTGCTTTAAACTGGAGCAAGGCGGAAAAAGCCACTCCTATGGATTCTGGATGAGCGTTGTTCTCTAATTATGTAATATTCCATGATCTCTAGAGTCATCTAGTTGATTTAAGTTAGTTATAGAAAATGTTTTGCTTAAATTGTAATGGTGATTATCCCCTGTTGACTAATGTGTACTACTGAGTTGTTATTTTTTCTTTGTAGCAGATTAATGTACATTTCAAGCCACCTTGAGACATATTTACCAAAATTGCTATATATAAGAAACAGAGAAACGTTATTTAAATGTAAGCTTAAAAGTTAAGATGGGAATGCAGATTACCACCATATGTGTTTGTTTCTCAAATCTGTTTTCCTTTGATTGGAGCTGAAAACTTAAGCTGTTGTTTATTATCCAAATGTGGATGTGGCAAATTTTCATTTAGTGATTACCTTAAGAACCAAAGCATATGAACTCTCATATTCCAAAGAGATTGTTTTTTTTGTTTTTGTTTTTTTTGTACTCAGATACCACGTAGTTCCTTTCTATGGTGTTTTGTCTTCAGTTGAGTGCTTTTTCTGATAACTTATTGAGATATTAAATTAAAACAGTTTTGTGATCAGTGCTCACCATAACTGTTAGTTGGTGCTATTCCAATCTTTCAAGCTACTAGAGTGCCATTAAAAGTGGAGCTTTTCCTTTAAATATCAAAAGGCCTGGAAGTTCTAATTGCATTGCTTCATATTCTGTGAAAGTAAACTTTAAATATAATTCACTTCCAAAATCTCCCTTAATGGAATATAAAGATTGCAGGTCAAATTCAGAGTTGATTGCTCCAACTGTATTGAAGTCATTTAATCAAAATAACTTTTAGAATGTCAATGAAACTGCACCCACTTGTAACGCTGCTTACAGCACTGTATGGACCTAAGACCATATGCAAAATTCAAGATAACTACACCTCTATACAAATATTTACAGAAAAATGCTGTAATGTAGTGACTTGAGGCACTTGATGAGATTTATATAACTCCATCCTATGTTACAGAAAATAGACACATTTCCTTGAAAGCTAGTACTACTTCCAAAGAGGGTTGAATTGGGAGATCCACGATATGCTTTAAAAGTACTAAGCATCTTAACCTCTAGATTTCATTAAGCAATAATTATTTCGTCCTTGAGTCTTTTCACCAAACCAGAGAGCGAAGTGGTCTAATCCTGCCACTAAAAAAATTGACCATCCTACTTTCAGCTGCAATAAAATGTTTTTTAATCTAGAGCCCTCATTTTGTCCCCACTTTATTTTTAATTTTATTAATTTAGTGCTTGCGAATGGTGCTGAACTGACCCTGTTAGACTGTGAAATAATTTGTTCATATACAGACTTGGGCACAGCACAGGTAGGGGGAGTCCAAAATTCTCCACTCCACCCTGCTGGTGTGTGTAAATCCTTTTCTAGAAAGGCCACTGTTAGGGATGAGTTCAGTTTCTGTGACCTTAGTAATCCTAAGAATCTCTGCTGAAACCATTTAATTAATGTGAAAAGTGGTGCCCATATGTACACTGTGGATATGTGTCCACTGAGTAAGGGGCCATAACTAGACTGGAAGGATTAGATTTGTATTGGTAAATATTGATTTCATCGTACACACAAACTGATGAAAAAATATTTCCACTGATACTTTGCCTATTTGTAAATTTCAATTAAGAAAAACGCTGCTTGAAAACTTAGTAGAGTTTGATTTAAGGATATTTACTTGATATATTTTGACATGTAAAGTTGACAATTGGTGTTTTAACTGTTATAAAGCTTTAACTTTTTCAATCTCATACTGTTGTTAAATTATTATATATGACCCTCCCATAATTTCCTACAAATGCAAAAATGTAAGTAGATAAAAGTTGGGGGAAAAGATGCTTAAAAATAAACATTGATATTATCCATCAAAATTATTTTTTTAAAATATCAAATTCTGCCAAGCTTAGCCATAACTCATTTCACATAGGCTAGCAACGGCAATGACTTTCAATCATTACTAACCTGGGTGGGATTTAAATTGATGTCCTAGAGGTAAAAAGAGTCATATTCCATTGTCAGCTTTCTAAGCCATCAACTCTTTATTTTCTATCCTCACAATGACAGAATGAGTTTTCTTTATTCTGCAAATGAGAAAGATCCTAATAATATGCTCTGCTAAAATAGACTCTCATTATTTTCCAGTGTGTTTGCTTTGTATTGCAGAAGATAATTACAATGCTAAACAAACTGTTCATCATAAACTCTTTTAATAAATCTTGTGACCTTAAAGATTCAAAACGTTGTGGGTTGGGGGTGGAAGAAAAGATTAATCTGAGTTGTCATTAAGAACCTGACAGAATAAAAAGCTTCATAGTCTAGATTCTTACTCTTCAGCTTCACTTTAAGTCCACCATGTCTGCAGTGAGCTCCATCTGGGCAGATCCCTATGTCAATGCCTTACTGATGGGGGTATAATTGCCAGTTCCTCCTCCTACATAGAGCTAGGTGAATTTTTAAAAAAATTCTTTTTGCAAATGGTATTTTTGCCGAAAAATGTATTTTTTGGATCTCTGAATCTATTCACAATTCAGATAGAATTCAACAAATAATTTTTACTACTTTTTTTTATTTCAAAAATGTCAAAAAATTTCATTTTGACCATTTTGAAATGTTATATTTCAACTTTTTATGTTGAAATGGTGTTCCACTTTGAAATTTGGCCAATTAAAAAAAAAGAGAGAGAGTGTGTGTGTGTGTGTGTGTGTGTGTGTGTGTGTGTGTGTGTGTGTGAAAACACCTGAAAATGATCACATTGAAAAAAAAATGTTTGTGGTTGACCCAAAATGTTTTGGTTTATTTGAAACAGTTTCTCCTCCCCCCCTCCCCCCGCCCAATTCTCAATTCAGCAAAATGTTTGGAAAAAATAAAATTTGGTCCAGACCTAACAGACTTCTTATTTATTAGATTTTTTTTGGTTTGGCCTCGTCATCTGGACAGACCAATATATTTAGATTCCAAGAGCTAAACTCAAGTTTAGATACAAATGTCAAACATTTTTCTTTTTTCCAAGAGATACCTGTCTAGATACTTTCTCGAGTGCTGCCTGAGCTTCTATTCCTCATGTCCTCACAAACTCCCTGGCACCTAAGGGTTATTTTCCAGGACATCAGTTCATTTTCTCTTTGCATTTCAAGACTTGGTGTTCTCATTTTAGAATAGCCTTTTGTGCTCCTTTGATCGTTCTCTCCATGCCTTCCGTTTTCCCTCCGACTCTTACACTCATGATCGGTCTTTCTATGTTTATTATCTTTTGCACTCATTGAAGCCTGAGCTATTTACTGTTTGCTGAGTCTTTAGAAAATCTGACAAAATTCGATGCGTCAAATTACAAATTCATGTGAGCCCAAATGCAGTCAGGATCCAACTGCTGGCTAATTTGGTTTAAATGCTACAGTGTGTGTTGTTTTTGTTTGGGGGGGAAGGTTGTCATAAGGTATTTCTGTCTTCCTAGAAATGATTAATAAAAATAGCATCACACTGGAAAAATAAAACTAGAACAGAAATCAGCATGCTACTAAGTCATCAGTAATCATGACCCTCCCCCACTGCCATTCTAAACTGTATGCTTTATATTAAGTGGTTTTCCTTTCTTATCAGTAACATGCCAGAAAATCTTCTCTTGAAAAGGCTCTTGCACAGTTGCCTAGTTACAGCATTGTTATGCTTATTATGGATTTCACCTTCTGAATAATAATGAGGTGTATTTTAGGAGTTCCCTGTTTATAATGTAAGCCTTGATATAAAGAGTGTAAGGCAGGAATATAAAATAATATCAGAAAAAGCAACATAGGAAAATGATTTTGGGTGCCAAGGAAGAGGTTTTGTCTTTTTTGACATGAGAAAAAACACAAACCTATCCAGATACATGGAGCCTTGTCTGCTTTTAATCTCTACCAGCACAGCAAGTAGAATTTGCACACAAACAATGGGCTCCGTGATATTGGAGAGAAATTTTTGTCTATACCTCAAGAGTAATTTGCCCTCTGAAGTAATTTTTATTCATAAAATGATTTAGAACAGTAAAAGTTGAATTTGTGAAATAGTTCTGGGCATCATAGGTATACAAGTATTTAGCTCTGTATCTTATTGGTGGTGTTTATATAATCTCTTACGTTACACATTTTCAGAAGTTTTGGATGGAAAAATGAGTTCCCCCTTCAGCTAATATTAGGAGTTATATTTTAATATAAAGCAGGAAGGAGATGCCATTATGAGCTCAGTCTTTTGAAGGGAATAGCATGATGAGCAGAGATATGCTGGTAGTTGGAAAAGTGGCTATAAAAATGGCATTGTAGGTTACTTTATTACTTTATTGTAGAGGGCGCTGGTAGTGATGCCTGTTGTTACAGTTAAAATTGCCTAACACTTCCGATTATAAGACACTGTTTTCAGTTGCTTATAACTTTGCCAAACTTTACTTATTCAGACTGAACTTTCCATGCCTGATGTCTGCTTCAGACTGAATATTTTTGAAAGATCAGTTCTGCCATTTCTAAGAATAAAATTATGAAAAATACTTTGCTTTGTCTGTGTTAGAAAATTCTTACACCATTTCATTAAGAAGCTCTAGCACCTCCAAGCTGTCAGTACCTCTGTTGTCAGTAAATAGATGTTAAACCCACTGGAAAAACGTCTTCTTGAGTGATTAGCTGATATAGTGGATGACATCCTACTGTGCATATCAGTTACTATGGTAGCTCAAGTAGAGGAGGTCTGTGCTATAGGTCTAAAGGTTCCAGTTTTGCCGATAACCATATTGACCCCCATATAGGTCATGATGGATTTATTTTTTTACTTTGCTTTTTAAAAAGTAGGAAATTGCATGTAAAAATAAAACAATATAGTAAAATAATGTTAATGTTGCAAAGTCAAGCACTCAAAAATTAGGAAAGGTGTGAAGGGTGAGAGTATTAGTAAAATAAGTAGAGACAGTATGGCTTTTGAGTTACACAGCAGAGCAAGAGAGTGCTGTTCTTGCAGTCACCCTTCCAGTGTAACTGCACTTTTAAATCCTAGGACTGTGAACAAAGGGAAGCCTGGGCAAATGCTATCCTAAAGGAATATGTAAATAATATGCTAATTTGTACTATTTTTTATTGTTTGGATTGTAAATGTATAGTGTGTTGTTTCAGTGGATAAAAATCTGTGGCAAATGAAATACAGGATGGGGGTATGCAGTATGGGGTCTTCAGTATTGGGTATGGTATTAGCAGCCTAAAATGGAAATTAGGAAAGTTAGGAACTGCTCTGGATATGAATCAGGGTTGTGTAGTGAATGAGGTGATTGTCTGTGCGACCCCTGCCTCATTTGTTGTGGAAGTTGGAAGGTGTGCATTGAATGAGGCAGGTTACTGCAGGAAGAGAAAGGAGCATCTCATGATTCAAGTAGCTGAGTGCCACTTTGGAGAACTGAGTTCTATGTCTGCCTCTGCCACAGAGTTCCTGTGGGATGCTGGGCATTGCCAAGCCATGCAGCATTCCATGTACATGAGGAGAGGGAAGTAAACCCACTGTTCCTTGGCTCACAGATCAGATTAAGATCTCTTCTTCCACACTGGCTGCTGCTTAT
Organism: Trachemys scripta elegans; assembly: GCF_013100865.1. Classification (NCBI taxonomy): domain Eukaryota; kingdom Metazoa; phylum Chordata; order Testudines; family Emydidae; genus Trachemys; species Trachemys scripta. The sequence goes on along the minus strand of NC_048305.1, from coordinate 75,118,500 downwards.
ATTTTTGTGCACTTCTCCACTGATCATTGCTTCATACCCCTTCCATACAGAGGCAAGTATCATTCCCCCCAATTTACATATAAGTTAAGAGAGGTTGAACAAGGTCACTTCTGGTGAAACTGGGACTAGAACCCAAGTTTCTACTATGACAGGCCCAAGTCTTGCCTACTCTGTCATACTGCCTCTTCACAGAATGTTGCATATCTGTGTACTTACAACTACTTTTCTAACTTCTAGGTACACTTCCTTCACAGAGGTAGGAATAGAATGCAAAAATCCTGATCTCCAGCATTCTAGTGCTGCTTGTCAGTGGGTTACACAACAATTTGCTGAAGTGTCACAACCTCCCCAAAGGGCCTGGTCCAAATAGAGAAATAACACTTCTTTAGCTCAAGTGTTAGATTGTCTGCGCTGGGAATTGCATGGTTCAGAAATTAAACCTTAATGCTGACCTGGGGAGGGTGAGAGTTGGGGAGGGTTTCTTCTGTTTGCACATGATGGAATTTCTTCCCCCTCCCCATTTTTCTCTTTGAATAACTAGCTTATTTAATTCACAGTGAGAAAACATCCTTAGACACTTTTATGGTTTAAAAAACATCCTATGTGAAAACTGTGTTGCAACAAAACATAGGTGATCCACATTTTGGTGCTTTGTCACACTGAAAAGTGTGAAGGGTGAGAGTATTAGTAAAATAAGTAGAGACAGTATGGCTTTTGAGTTACACAGCAGAGCAAGAGAGTGCTGTTCTTGCAGTCACCCTTCCAGTGTAACTGCACTTTTAAATCCTAGGACTGTGAACAAAGGGAAGCCTGGGCAAATGCTATCCTAAAGGAATATGTAAATAATATGCTAATTTGTACTGTTTTTTATTGTTTGGATTGTAAATGTATAGTGTGTTGTTTCAGTGGATAAAAATCTGTGGCAAATGAAATACAGGATGGGGGTATGCAGTATGGGGTCTCAGTATTGGGTATGGTATTAGCAGCCTAAAATGGAAAATATACAGGAGTTAGTTCTGCTATTTGCCTTTCACATTGCAGCTACTAAATGGATTTAATGGTGAAGAAAGTGCAGTATACACAGTATTTTACCAAAATATCTGGGGAAGAAATTCATATGCTTTCAAAATACTTATAAACAAACCTGACACCTCTTCAGACTGTACTCATTGCCATCTTCTGTTGGCTGCAGAAGACTCTTAACAATAAAGTTGGGTGATACAGATTCTGTTGTGAAAGGTTTTAATAAGTACTGACAAGAACTAATGCTCTGCAAAAGTCCATGACTATTACGGAAGGAAAACTAAAGAGTTTTCTGCTAACATGACCACATTGGACACTAGAGCTACTGAAGTAGACTCTTAAATTAAATAGCAGAAAATCTTCAGTAAATTCAAGCAAAAACTGATGAGAATAACAGGTTGCATAAAACATGATAAAATCTGATCGTATGATAGAGACTATTGGAATTACTGGAAAATCAAATAAAATGTAGAAATATTAGATTTAAAGATGTGCCAGTGGCCAGAGAAGTGCCAGATCCTCTTGTATTTTGTTAAAATTATGGTTGGTTTATTTCACTTTGACACAGAAAATTATTCTGTATTTGCTGAAAAAGATACAAAATTCCTTCTAGACAGAGGCAGGGAGATCAGTAATGGAGCTATAATTGCAACTTTTGTGGTTTATAAAAAGTGAGAGAATTTTGAAGTCTGTTAGAATAAAAAGAGATACTGCAGTATGAAGATGTGATCTTTGTCCGCATACTGACAATAGGGGGGTGGGGAGAATTAATTGTGGGTTTGTTTTTTTTAAAGGCAGGACTCTCATGGTGTCCTACAGTTATCTTTCCGGCTTTCAGAAAAGTTGTTACCGGTGGCAATAAATCTTATTTTTGGGGACAGTAAATCTGGTGCAGCCAGGCTGGAGTGGGGGGAATATATGCTTTGGAGAAGGATTGTATTTGAAAATTGACACTCAAGTATTGTTTCTCTCTCTCTCTCTCTTTTTCCCCTTTTTGTAAGATTGAGGGCACGTTATGTTGCATTGGTATGTCACAGGATTCTTTATAATGTTGTTCTACTGCATTTCAAAATTTAGGCACTAATCTTGCAGTTATTTCTGTAGCAGTGCATCCCTGTGTTATCAGTGTCTGACTAGAGGACTTAGTGCAGCAAATGTGTTGATCAAGACTGCATTGAGTAGCATGCAGGTGCACGGCTATGTCCATTAAAGTAAATGATGCTCCTCAAAAGCACAGCAGTCTGTCCACGTGCTACATAGAGCATATTAGGGACCTCGTTCTCTCTTTTTTTTTTAGATTATCTTTTCGTAGCTTTTGAACTGTTGATATTTCCAGGGACACTGATGATGTTTTCAGGTGTAAGGTATTGCCTCCATTTAAAAAAAGATTCGGCATCTTGCACCCTAAGAATCTGCTCATTTTCAAAACAACGACTGTAGTGTAGTTAAAATAACTTTTCTGAATGTCTGCTGAAAGCCAGACCCTGGTCACTGGCTTTCTCTGCAAACAGTCATGAATGTGGTACCCAGAATGACTGTATGATTTGCACTTTGCTTAGCTGTGCCTGTCTGTATCATTTGTGTCTCCAGGTAGGATAGTAAATGTAATATAAACCCTGCTGTTTGTGAGCCTTTTAAGTTGGAGGTGAATAAATGAGGTGATTTAGTTACTATGGCAACTGGTGCCTTAAAATATATATTACTCTGTTGGCTTCACTGCGTTTACACCAAAATGAGTTTGACCTGTGAAGTCGTATCAAATTCTTGGTTCAAATAGTTTACAGTATGTGACCCTAGTGCTGCAAAGAGACCTTCACTGGTATAAGGCTCTGCCCATGAATATCCATTGCAGCACTGGGGCCTATTTTTTATCGCTATGTCCCTCTCCAATTTTTATTTTTATTTATTTATTTATTTATTTTTTGAAACTGCAACTAGAAAAATGCTTTTATAATACAGTATATATACTTTTCACCTTTAACAGAAATCTGGTTAAGAAGTACTGTCCCAAACGTTCATCAAAAGATGAAGAGCCCAGGTAAAATATATGTATTTAAAGTTTTACATATATAAATAGCAAATACCACTGTATATTGTTTAATCTTTAATGGAACTGTGTAATATTTCTGTGTAATATTTTTGACGGATAAATTAGCAAATGAATGAAATCAGGACCTCCTCTGTTTGGGTTCTTGTTCCATTACAATTAAATATCACGCTTTACTGTTCCCACTATTGATGTCTTAAAGTGATGATAGTGTGGTAATTTGTATTAGCAGCTTTCCAAATTAAACTTCATTTAGCATAAGAGTTTGAAAGTGAAGTTTTAGTGCAATATATATATATATTCTGGCATTACTTTTATAGGATTGGGAATAATTTGGCCATAATGTGTGTGTTTCTTTTTCTTACAATTTTTATTAACCTTTTGAGAATCCTGGGAACGTTTTACCAGTGCAGCTCTGCAGACTTGGGTTTTGATTGCATGCTGAATTGTCATTTATTTTTGGCTAGTGAAACTCAAGTGTGTTACTCTGGCAACTTGCTTTGCCTCCGAGAAGCAAAGTAGATTTGGATGACCATTTGCATGTTAAGCAACTCCATTGTCAGTAGTGTAAAGATGCACCTACCCTGTTTCCCCGAAAATAAGACATCCTCCGAAAATAAGGCCTACTTACAGTTTTGCCTCTCGTTGTAATATAAGGCATCCCCCCGATAATAAGACCTCCCCGATAATAAGGCATCCACCGATAATAAGGCATTTTTCATTTCTGAAAAATAAGACATCCCCTGAAAATAAGACCTAGCGCATCTTTGGGAGCAAAAATTAATATAAGACACTGTCTTATTTTCGGGGAAACAGGGTACCCTGCAGTGGGGAGATGTGATTCCCAGTTCAGGTAGCTGTACACGCTTGAGCTAGCGTGCTAAAAAATAGCAGTGTGGCTGCAGTGGCACAGCTGGCATCTTGTGCTAGCTGCCTATGTATGTATGTAAGATCTCCCATGGAGTTGTCCTTTGGAGGCTAGCCTGAGCCACCACCAATGCTGCCATTTTTAGCACACTGGTTCCAGCAGAGCTAGCACATGTAAGCCTACAATCACTCCCAACTACAGTGTAGACATAGCCTAAGAGAAGTGCTTGTTTTGCTATCCTTGTCATTGATGATTTTTGATGTCTGATTAAAACACAGTGCTAGTTTTTAAAGTATAAATATTTGGACTATGAATGAAAGAATGGTGAAAACCTAAGGATATCATGTGGGATGGATTTCACATTGCAGCCAGGGAAGTGCTATGCAGAAATGCCTTGAGGAACCCCACCAGAAACACCTCAAGTTCTATTCAAACCCACCTCAAAGAAATCTGGACTGCAGGAGTCAGGATTTCCAACTTCACAATGGAATTCAGGCCCTGCCAGCTTTAAGAAGATGGCAATATTCCATAATTAAAGAGAGATGCATATTTTAATATGGTGACTGTTTTTGTTTCTTTCCTCCCTTCCACACACACTTTCTACCCTTATTTTTGCCCCTCCCCCTCCCCCTTTTTAGTGCCAGCCATAGTGGCACCTTACCTCCAGCCAAGAGGTGGGCAGGCAAACAGGCAGCTGTCTCCAGAGCTGATAGCAAACTTGTTCTGTAGATCATCCATCGGGATGCATATGAGTGGTATGATTGGCATGTTCCACCCTCAAGACCAAGCACATCATCTCTGCAACAAGTTCAGCCTCCGAGCCTAGGGACCTAAGTCCGTTCCCAAGCTCAGGCCTCTCAGTTGGCAGCTTAGGAGATACCACTATACTGCAGGGCCTTCCAGGTAGTATTCTTATTCTTTCTTTTCCACTCCCCAAAATCCATGTTCTTATAAACTGTGTATGAAGAGACATTAGAATGTGGTACGTCTTAGGCCCAACATAGGCTTTCCCCACTGTGCATTTTCACTGTAGTTCAACATTGGTCTAAGGCTTATTTGCAGTGTATCTAATTTTAACACACTCTATGTTCTCTTAATGGCTAAATAAAGAAGTTCTCTTAATGGCTAAATAAAGAAGTAAAAAAGTGCTTAGTGAAAGTAAAAATCAATTTCACCTTGTGTTTTTAATGTGTATTTTGTCAGGTTTACATCATGTCTAGCCTTTTTTAACATCCTTAATGAGTTAAATGACTATGCAGGACAACGAGAAGTAGTAGCAGAAGAAATGGGACACAGAGTATATGGAGAACTAATGAGATATTCTCATGATCTAAAAACAGAAAGAAAAATGGTAATTCCTATATTCTTATGCAACAATAGTGTATAAAATGACTGTTTTCATTCAAAGAATCTGTATATTTATTTGTCCAGTCAGTAGTATAAATGTGACAGTAGTTTCAATTATAAGTTTTATGTGCAACTTAATAGAACATCAGAGTAGCTCTCTTTAATACATAGTTACTTGTTATGATGTTCAAAATACAAACATAGAATAGTGCCCATTAATAACTTTGAGTACAAAAATAACCTTGGTCTGTAGTGCTGTTCTTGCATGGATGGTAATATCTCCAATAAAGTACCTTGATAAATTAGTAAGCAATTGACAAAGCATACTGAATGTAAACTAGAACAGAAACCAGTAATGTTAACAGTATCTGAGATTTGTGAAAATGTCTTATTTATGCCCTTACAGCATCTTCAAGAGGGGCGAAAAGCTCAGCAGTATCTTGACATGTGCTGGAAACAAATGGATAATGTGAGTTTTTCTGTTAATATTAATAGCGGACAGTTCTACACAACTGTTGCCATTACGTTTGCTTTTGTGTTTTTGATCAGTCTGTGTTTAGTGTTTATCACTGAATGATCACATTAGATTTATTGTTCAGTAGCCAGGACAGAATACAATGTACTTATAGTTCATTACTTAATTCATTTCTCTGTAAATTGTTATTCTCTGTCGGAATTACCCTTTTGGGGTTTATGTGACGTAGAGAAGTAGCTTTCAAATATATTAGAATTTTCTTGAAAATAACACTCCATCCTATACCCCGGAGGCATCTACTAGCAATCCTTCAGCCTAGCAATCCTTCAGCTATCAGTCCCTTTTCTCCTAGCCTGCTCTCATTGTAACTACCTACAGTTTATCTAAGAAGTAGCTTATTTTGTGGAGCAGTTTCATTAGTTACGTTCCATCTTTTCACATTTTTATAGATTTCCTGCTGCCTCCTTAGTAGTTGTAGTAGATTTTCTTAAGTTTCTGTTCTTACTAATTAACTTCAAATTAACCCAACTGTGTTTAAAGACTTGAAGGTATGTAGCATTTATTTATGCATGATTTAGGAAATCAAAGCTTTAAGTCTGTCATCAGCACTGTACTTGATCAAGATGGCTTGTAACAAAAGGTTTATTCGAGAATACCACTATAACTAATGTGTATTGTATAGTCCTTTTTTGTTTATTTCACTTACAGTCAGTATAAACTCAGTTTAATAGAGGAATACAGGCAGAGTACTCCAGGGTTCCATTCTTTGAAAGGCCCAGTTTAAAAGGAGGCAGAACATAAATTCTACTTTCCATGAATCAGTAATACTTTTGAAGTGATATTGACACAGATTCCCCCTGTGCCAATGCACCATCCTTAGAATGTGTTGCATCTTGGTCAGATATCCTGAAACAATGGTGGAGAGATGGAAGATTCATATTTAGGAAGGCAGAGTCAGAAGACTGAAAGATTTTGAAGACACATGCTTTACATAAAGAAGAGAGGATAAGCAATAGGATTTCAAAATACTTCATTTGTAAAGTGTCAAGAGAGGGTAGTAGTTGGTTGCTGAAAATTGTTCCAAAACGTTCAACATTCTTTTTTAGAAATCTTGACTATTGTTACTAAATTTTTGGAAAGGAAGGTGCTAATCAGGAGGAAAATTACAAAAACATTTGCACTTCTGAAACATTTCCATTGAACCAGTGCCAAACGGAAGGAAGGAAGAGAGAAGGGAAATCGTTAAATCATTTTAAGGTGAACTAATTTTAGAATAGAAGTGAAAACTGAGTTAATCCCAGATTTCTATGCTGAGTGGTCCCCATTTACCAGACTGAGGGACATGCAGTGCAGAAATAAAATTTTAATTGACCTTTTTTCCCCTCTTCTCCGTGAAATCCACAGGGCACTGCTCAGTTCACTAAAGATGGTTATTTAAAACTTATTTCTGAGCTGAATGCCCCTCCAATGATGGGTAAATTGGAGAGACTGTTTGTCTCAGTTTTAATTTTTAGCTTTCCAGTTCATCTTTGAAACTTCAATATTACAAACACTTACTTCCCTCTGAATGTCAGAATAAATTAGAATTACATACCACTGCACAGGAAAAATCTTGGTGATTTTTCTGGAGTCAATCATCTGTCTTGGAAATCAAGGTGACTGAAACTGAAGAATTCTCAATATCTGCAGAGGAATATATTTCAGGCACTATGGAAAACAGCATTACCGGTCCTGAAAAACACCATTCAGGCAGATGCTAGCACTTCATGTGCTCACATACTTTCATCATTTATTGGTGTTTATGTCTCTTCCTTAATGTATTGTTTCAAGTCCCATCTAATTCCGGCTTAAAAATAAGGAATTAATAGGGCTTTGGTAAACCTGATGGGTAACAGCCTTTTCTCATCCTGGATGTTTAATAATGGGGCATAAAATAGAGCTATCAGGTGTCAACAGTCAGAGACCACTTTACAGTAAATGTGTTGAGAATTGCAGTCTCAGTAGGTTGGCAAAAACGACAGTGCACTTCTCTGTGAGATACTCTCAAAATACATGAAGATACATTGTCTTTGGCTACAGAGTCTCACAACAAACCTCTGAAGGCTTAATCTATGCTGTGAAATCTTACCATATCTGACAGATTTGTCATCAGTAAGGTTAGCTGATATGATGCCAAGTATGGGTTAGTGTGGTCAATGTAGACCAGGACGAACCTTGTTCAGCATCGTGTCAGAGGGTCTAATAGTGGTTAGCTGAGACATTGCTGAACACTCTTTGTTCTGGTCTATGCTCACTGCTAAACCATGCTCAGTATCTTGTCAATTAACATCGTTGTAACAAATTGGTTAAATAAATTAATTTTAAAATTTTACAGATGTCTGGGTCCGGTCCAGATTTGGATTTTCTTCCCCGGTCTCTCTCCCCGCCCCCTCCCCCCCAAATCTGAGCTAAAATCTGGACCCAGCTTTTCTTTATAATTAAATTTGTCTCTGGTTGCTTGTATAATATTTTTAAAACCTATTTTGAACATTTCTGTGCTGGCACCCCATTAAGGTAAATGGAGCAAGTTAAAACCCCTGGAGAAAGGGTGGTTTGACTGCAGATCGAACAAGACAGCAGTGCTTTGATTTTCAAAGTGAAGGCTCTTCTCAGCCAAGATTAATGGAAACTTTAAATGGAAGCTTAGATATCTAGGTTTTGAAGTTGCTGTAACTGTCTGTTGGTTTGTTAATGCAATATGGTTTTCATGATTTTTATAGAGCAAAAAGAAATTTGAAAGAGAATGCAGAGAGGCAGAAAAGGCACAGCAAAGCTATGAAAGGCTGGACAACGACACCAATGCAACCAAGGCTGATGTTGAGAAGGTAAGACCCATGACACTTCTTCCTCTCCTCCTTCTTGTTGTTACTATTATTAGAAAATATTAATTTTTGATGGCTTTATGTTTTGTAGCAATATTTGAACAGCATAATATATTTACATATTTTAGGCAATATCAAAGTAACAGTATAATTCATCTTTTAAAACAATGTACGGTGTAATGAGGCAGTGTGTCAGCATATTGACATATTTTAGTCTTTTAATTATTCAAAGGATGATCACAGAGCAAATTACAGGTAATGTCTAAGACAGAAGCTGTAGATGGGGTTATTAGTCTGATGTAATTTGTGGTGTAATGTGCTTAGAATCTAGTTTAATGGATTCTAATGTATTCTTCTGAACCACCTTTAGTCCAAAGGCTGCAGAGGAAGTTTTTATGGCAGTTCCTAAATATGACCTGTAGATTGACATTACAAATTTAGTGGCACTCACATTCCTTCCCTTTTTGTTAATTATAGGAAAAAATGTTTGTGCCTCCACAGCTACTGTGACTAATGTTTTTATGTAATTGATGGGAAAGCTAGTTAAAGTAATGTTACATTTCTTTTGAGAGAACACGAATGAGGCATGTTTGTACTGATGTGACTTCCCATTAGGCTAAGCAACAATTAAACCTGCGTACACACATGGCAGATGAAAACAAAAATGAATATGCTGCACAACTACAGAACTTTAATGGAGAGCAACACAAACATTACTACATTGTCATTCCTCAGATTTACAAGGTAAAACAATATTTAATACAATTAATTCCTTTATTTTTTGAGGGGAAGAGGATTTCAAAATTTAAAGAAAGAGATCATCTTGGTAGATCACTTCAACACCTAAACTGATATAAGATATTTAAAGCATATATGTCTAGATTTTTATTAGCTTACATGTATTGTTCATAGCAATTAGATTTAGAAATGTAATACTATTATAGTTTCTGTGAATATTGTTATAAATAGCAAGCTTCCTTTTGTTTGCTTAAATACTAGAATCATGTTGCAAAAGAAGAAAATGTTTCTTTCAAGGACATAGATTCTGTGCAGCATTCATTTAATATAAAGTGATCAATGGATGGCAACAAATGGGAAATCCCTCAAAGGTCTTGGAAGTCTGTTGAAGCATTTGGGATAACACTGGGAACTTCACAGGCTACTCCTATAACCGCATTGGTCGTTGGAACACCATCATTGATGAGCAATCAACCAATTGTCTCCACCCCTGACAATTGTGTGTCAGTGCTTGAGTCTCTGCAAAGTCCATTCTTGTCCACTCTTTTATGTTGTCAATCCATCTCTTCTTCTGTCTACTTCTTCTTCTCTTCCCCTGTACTGTCCCTTGGAGAGGCCAGATCTTGGAGAGGCCAGATGATCTTGTTACATGGCCATACCACTTCAGCTTGCGCTTCTTCACGGTCATCAGGAGGTCTTCATATGATCCAGCGCATTGGGTGACGATTTTACAGAAGTATCTCATCTCTACTACCTGCATTTTCCGTTCAAGTTCTGCCGTAAGGGTCCATGTCTCGCACAGATACAGAAAAATGGAGATGACCATTGTGTGCAGCAGTGTCAGTTTGGATTCCAGGGAGATGTTCTTATTCCTCCAAATTGGCTTTAGCTTTGCCACTGCTGCTGCTGTTTGCACAGTTCTTGCCTGAATTTCAGTGATGATTGCCCCTAAATACTTGAACTGCTTCACTGTCTCCATCCCTTGTCCACTGACAGTGATATGTGAGCTGATCCCATCATGTTTGTTTGTCATCAGCTTGGTTTTCTCTGCACTGATTTCCATGCCATATTTTGTGGAGGTTTCATCAAATTGTTTCACAGGATTGGCAAGTTCATCTTCGCTGTCTGTCAAGTCATCAATGTCATCAGCGAACCGAAGATTTGAGATTGTTTGCCCCCAGTGGTGACTGTGCATATGTGATCTTCTAGGGCATCAGTCATTATGCGCTCCAAGTAAATGTTGAACAGTGTGGGCGAAAGAAGGCAGCCTTGCCGGACTCCAACAGTGGTGCAAAACCACTCTCCTGTTGTGTCATTGACGAGAACTATACTGCTGGCCTTGGCATACAGTTGTTTAATGGTAAGAATAAGCTTATGACCAACGTTGTACTTCTTCATGTTTGCCCAGAGAGCTTCGTGCCATACTCTGTCAAATGCCTTCTTGAAGTCAACAAAGACGTGATAGATGTCCTGCTGGTGTTGTAAGTACTTCTCACATAGAACACGAAGGTTGAAAATCTGTTCTGTAGTACTTCTTCCAGCACGAAAGCCAGCCTGTTCTTCAGCGATGATATTGTCTGCTTGTGGCTTCAATCTGTTCAATATGACTTTCAACATCACTTTGCTGGGATGGCTAATTAAGCTTATGGTCCAGTAATTTTGACACAATTGCGGTTGTCTGTCTTTGGCAGAGTGATGATTAGTGACTGTGTCCACGTGGAGGGCCACTCATTGGTCTGCCAGATCTTGTTACAGATCTTGGTGAGTACATCTATTACTATTTCTGCTCCGAATTTCATCAATTCGGCTGGGATGTTGTCAATACCTGCAGCCTTTCCATTCTTGAGTGATTTCACAGCTGTCTCCACTTCTTCACATAGTATTGGAAAGTCATCCTCCTCTGTTCAATCTGGGCTGTCTAAGATACTAGGATCTGCATTTGTCTGGTGGTTGTATAGATCAGAGCAGTAGTTTGTTCACCTATTGATGATGTCCCTTTCTTCTGTAACTGTTCCCTTCTTTGTCTTGAATTGCGTTAGCTTTGGTCCATCCTTTCTTCATCGGATCTTTTGCAGCTTGGAAGGCTCCTTTGCTATTTTTATTATTGATACACTCTTCAATTTTAGAACATTGTTTTTCAATCCATATCTCCTTGGCCACCTTCATTCCTTTCTGGATCTTTCTGCCAATCACTCTGTATTTATCAGCTCCCTCAGTGCTGTTCTTGTCTCTCTTAAGTTCTCTTCTAATATCACACATTTGTAGTGTTTCATTTGTGACCCATGGTTTTGTCTTCTTACGATGTTTCCCAAGGATGTCCATTGCTACCTCATTCATTACAGCCTTGAAATTGTTGGTCATTGTTTCTACGTCTTCCTCTAGAGCAAGCAGTGGGGCAAATTTTCTGCCGATCATTGCTTGGAATGACTCTGCAACGTTTCGGTCTCTGAGTCTGGTGAACTTTGACCTGATGATTTTCCTTAACTGCAGCCAAAAATTTAGCATTACAAGGTCATGATCACTTCCAATATCAACACCAGGAAAGCTCCTTGTTTTAGCTCTGTTAATCTCAGAACGAAATCGGTGCATGCCAGGTTGATCATCTGGATGCTGTATGTGCTCCTAATGTGTTTGTAAGAACCAGATTGTTATAGATGACAAACTCCAAAAGTCTCAATCCTCTCTCATTGGTTACCGCATTACAGAAAGGGCCGCAATAACCTTGCCAATCAGCCTATGCGTCAGTACCCACTTTAGCATTCCAATCTCCTTGTACAATCAGGATAGCTTTCTTGTGTACCTTATCAATGATGTCTTGGAGCTGACTGTAAAAATCTTCAATTTGATCATCGTTATGGTCTGTTGTAGGGAGACAGACTTGTACCACTGTCATTAAATGGTACTGCCTTTAGATGGACATGAGTCCGGGGGCAGAATAGGCCCACTGCTCCTCCTGCATCTCATAAGAGGCGACTAAAATGGGGCTGCCTGGAGAGGGATGGGCTCCACCCGGTTAGAAATTTGCCCAAGACTCACCATATGGTAAGCAAGTCAACAACGTCCATACCGGATTGATTGCAGCCCAGGTTGTTAATGACTGCGCCATCCGTCTCCCACCAGGGCAGATGCGACACGTTTACTACTGGTGTAACCCCAACAAAGAGGATCCGTGGAAGAGATAACATCACCACAGCCACATGGAATGTAAGAACATTGAGACAATTGGGAGGTTGAAAGAACGCATCTGAAATGGTACAATATACCTGGCACCTCCTAGGAATCTCTGAGGTCAGATGGAAGAACTTTGGAGAGGTATTAACGGAAGAAGGCCATATATTCTATTACAGTGGAGAGGACAAACATGTCAACGGTGTAGGATTTCTTGTGCATAAAGATATCAAGAATTCAGTATTAGGATGCCGCCCAATGTCCAGCAGGCTTATTTCCATCCGTCACAAGCTACTACTCAAAATCAAAGTGAGAGGAAACAGAGTCAGAATGAAAACCTTGAATTCATTTACACGTTTAATAACCTGAGAAAACTTGAGATTTTCCAGGAGCATGGGAGAGGATCGCAAAAGAATTATTTATTTGAAACTCTAGGAATCCCATGAGGAAATTTTTTTTTCCTGGTTAAAAACTTAGTTTTTTTAATCAGTAAAGAATGCTACCTCCAGTGGATCTGTCAATAGAAGACTAAGGAAGGAATTGTAGAACATATCTGAGACTGCAGAAATCCGTGTATTAAGCAAAGACCCAAGAGGAACATTTTTTGATCATTTTTGTTTTCTCTTTTGATCAGAGACTTGGTTTATTACATTTCTCCAGGGTTAAAATACTTTTTTTGTTATGAGAAATTACTCTTGTTTCCTGAAGTCCTCAGCAAATATGATCCCAAAGACCTAGTTTTGTTTTATTACAGTGACTTCCAACCTTTTTTCATGTGCGGACCCCTAAAAATTTTCATATGGAAGGTGCAGATCCCTTTGGAAATCTTAGACATAGTCTGCGGACCCCCAGGGATCAACAGACCACAGGTTGAAAACCTCTGTTCTATGGTAACAGAAGCCTTTTGCAGACCCCTTAGATATAGTCTACAGACCCCCAGAGGTCCACGGAGCACAGATTGAAAACCACTGCTTTCTAAGTCTCTTACTTAGCACTTCTTTTTATTGTTTGTTTGCAAGTGTTGAGTAATATTTACAAGCAAATAATTACATGACTCAGCTGTTATAGTTTTATCTCAGGGAGATCATGTGAGATGCTGCTTGAGACATCTGCTTCTGTTAGGGTAGATTTAGCAAAGGCTTAAGCCTACCTCAGATCCCAATTATTGTAACTAATAGGCTGAGTTTTCAATAGATTTTATAGTGTATTTTTATAAGTAAGAGTGGGATGAGCTCTGGATATGCATCATTATATAAATAATGGATTATTGTGTTTTTGTTTTTAAATTTGCTCAAGGGTCTCTGGGATTTTGAACTTACTGGTCCCTTTTTCTGTTTTAAATGTAGGACTAGCCAACATCCTATGAGATACTTGGATAAGAAATGCTTCTAGTTGGCTTTCATTACAAAGCTTATGTAACATTGAATTTTTTCTTATTTTCCAGCACACGTCTCTTGCAGGAAAGGGTTTGTGTCTTAAATGGGATATTAGAATTGTGTCTTATTTGTACATGATATTCATATCTTTTCCCAATGTTTTTAATAATTTATTTTCTATTGGCAATGTATGTGAAATGGAAGGAAAGTTCAAAACAAAAACAAGCCTTAAAAAAAAAAAGCCTCAAATTTTTGTCAGCTAAGACTAGAAAGAATTACATGGGTAGGGGAGGTTAGAAGGTGGGAAATTCAGCCAGTTGTCCTACACAATTTCCCAATTTTTATCTGAAATGTTTCTTAGTTAAAGGAAGTGTCTATGTGATTAACGGGGTGAAGGATAGAGAGGAGGAGCAGACTGTGGCAATAGGAAGCCTTGTGTTTCCAAATATTGTCTTTAATAAAGAGTATCCAGTCTTCCTGATTACACTGTGTTCTGTACATCTTTTGCTAAAAAGGTGTCAGTGACAAAATGTATTTATAGAATATTATTTTTTATCTAATTGTATTCAGTTTTGTCCTAATACTGGAAAAAGAAATTCCATACTTTGTTATAAAATGTCTCCTGAATCTGCAGGATAAACAAGGGAATATCAGTAAACAAAATCATATTATCTTTTTTCTTCTTTGTAGCATCTTCAAGAAATGGATGAACGGAGGACCATCAAGCTTAGTGAATGTTATAAAGGTTTTGCTGATTCTGAGCGCAAAGTTATTCCCATAATCTCTAAATGTTTAGAAGGAATGATTCTTGCAGCAAAATCAGTTGATGAACGCAGAGTAAGTGAATTCAGCTCATTTTCTTTTTTAATATGCATGAGTAAGTTAACTAATATGGGAGCCATGTGGCATATTATTGAAAGGGGGGAAAATACACTAAATATTTCAGATTTATATTGTCCACTTATCTTTTAATCTAAAAGAGCCAAATCCTGAAGTTAACCTTGTCTTTGAGCGTTTTACCTGAATAAAAAATGAGTTATGACTTCAGGATTTAGTCGAAATGCTAATTTCCTGTTTTGATGTCAGTCGTCTACATCAAAACTTTTTCATGCTTTTTCATGCTTTTGGCTCATCTCTGTTAACGCAACCCCACTGGTACTTAATACTCAGGTTGGCTTTGCACAAATGATCACTCCATCTTAACAGTCTGTTTTGACAACTATGGTTGGGTAGCCAGGCCTGGATTAAACCAATGTGAGTTTATGATCGGGATGCTTCTTGACTGGGAACTGGGTTGACATCAATTTATTTTACATGAGCTACTGAAGAGCTGTCTGAAATAGACAGACAGCAGTTTGATCTCGCAAAGAACTAAGTGTAAAGACTGGTATGGTTGTAAAGTCCAGTACTCACAAATTAGAAAATTCCAGAATTGTCTGCTTGTGCAACCTTAATTTGACCCCGTGGTGCATAGCTTTATGACACGGTCTTTAAATTATATGATCACACAATATATATGTAAGATACATTATTATGGGATTGATCCTACTCACTGAAATGGGAGTTTTGTCATTGACTTCAGTGGTAGCTGCACTGGACCTTATGTTAGTAATATATAAAAACAAAACATTTTATAAAAATAATTATATTGGGAAAGTATTTTTCATGTGTAGTTAAAACAATTTATAGAAAATAGTATATATGAAAGCTCACTAATATGTCTGAAATAGGATGTATAAAAATTAATTATTACTGTGGAATGAAGGCAGATGCAATATTTGGTTTAATCTATAATATTAATATTTAAAACTCCTGTGTGTTACAGTATCTAAGTGTTATTTTACAGATGGAAGATTTGAGTCAGAGGGATTTATTGACATACCCAAGGCTATAGAGGGAGTCAGTGTCAGAATTGATCCTATAAATTTTGGATTTCATGCTTCCCGGTCCCACAGCTTAGCCACTAGACTACACCTCTGAATAGATTAGATCAGTGATTTTCAACCTTTTTTCATTTCTGGACCCCTAAAAAATTTTGAATGGAGGTGCGGATCCCTTTGGAAATCTTTGACATAGTCTGTGCACTCCCAGGGGGTCTGCGAACCACAGGTTGGAAACCTGGTTTACATGATAGTACAAGTGCTAACAGGAAGACTGTATTTGTAAATGTAATTATTCATTTAGAAAGACTATTCATGTCTGGAATTATCTTTTATGCAGTCCATATTGCTTCTGTTGTCTTAGGTGAGCATGTTTATAGCAAGGCAGTGCAGTAAGATTCATATGTGCAGATTTTTTTTTAAGCTCACTAATGTTGCTTATATACAGGATTCTCAAATAGTGATAGACTCCTTCAAGTCTGGGTTTGAACCTCCTGGAGACTTCCCATTTGAAGATTATAGTCAGCATATTTACAGGACTGTCTCTGATGGAACCATCAGTACACCAAAGCAGGAAGGAATGAAGATTGATTCAAAAACCACTGTGGGCAAGGCTAAGGGCAAGCTGTGGCTTTTTGGAAAGAAGCCAAAGGTAAGAATTGTGAAGTTACTATTCCCAAATAAAAATGTGCTCAGGATTTGTAGTTTGTGGTAGAAGGAATTACTTCTTTTAAAGGTGACTCACAAAAGAAAATTAAATTACATGCTTTCCCCTTTACTTTGCAGGTAGAGGTACCAAATGGATTCTACTATTTGTTGCTGGTTTTGAAAGTTTGTGATAATATTTTCATAAAAATGCTTTCTGTTTGAAAACATGAAAAATTTGGTCATATAGTAAAACATCTAATTTTTCAGAGTTTCATATGGGCAGGTGCCAAAGGGAAAGCTTAAGACTAAACAAATAAAAGAATTAATAGTTATAAACCTACTTTTGATAAAAATGTTAGAACAGAGATGTTACTCCTCTCTTACTTCTGTGCATGTAGGTTTAATTGACACTTTCTGTGAAAGATGCCTTCATGGACCAACAAAAGGGGCCACTAATACTGGTGTTGGCTATTTAAATAAGTAATTGAACATACAAAGATTAAATTACATATATTTTAGATCTTTTTTACTTGTTCCATATTAGAGCGTATAAACAAATCATTTAATTATTCCCACAAATTTTAATGAGGACTTTCAATGCTGCTAGTCAGTAGCAACTTAGTGAAATAGAAAAGCTTTATTATGACGAAAGAACTACTCTCCAGACTTCTTTCCAGTTGGGATTTATGTTTTTGCAGATAATATTCCAGATACACAAGTCTTCTCTAAGGGGAGAGATAGAATATCTAATTCCTGCATCCTCCTCATAGCACATTTTCTAATTGCTCCTGTATGGTAGCAATGAAAACCTGGGTTATTTACTTTTCATCCACTGTAATTATTAACTGTAATATATCACTTTATCATGCTAACATATTTTACTAGTATTTGTCTAGAGGGCTACACACAAGATTAGGACTGAATTTAAATTAAAGGACACCATCAATTTGAAAATCATACTTCTGCCTGAAAATTTTAGCCATGGTCTCATCTGGTGTAAATTGGCTAGTGCCATTGAAGTAATGAAGCTGTGCTGATTTACACCTGCTGAGGACCTGTCCTTTTGTCCTTACTTTAGTTACAGTTAACACCTAAGATGACTGTAGTTGAAAGAAGGTATCAGGGAAAAAAATTCTCTCTCTTCCCCAGTTTTACTTTGTACATTTGATAGCACTTTGTATATTGTCACTGTTTCCTTTGTAGAGTCATGCTACAATTCTGCAAATACTTACACATTGAGTAGTGCTGCTGAACAGAGTGGACCAAATCATGCGTAAAGTTAGTCATATGTGATGGTTACATGCATTGCAGAATGGAAGCTTATGTCAGTGTTTCTCACTTTCTGGGGGGGGGAAACAGTAACAAAGGAGCATACTTTTTTTTAAGAAGTATTTTTAAAAAAATCAGAGCATTATTTAAACAATTTATAACAGAAACTGGATTTTTTTAAATTGAGTTTAAAAAATTCTGGTTGGCAAACTAGCTGGATGTTCAGGGTAGCCTTTGTGACTCGATGTATCTGTGAATCTGGTGGGTCTAATTTGCATTTCAAGATACTCGACCTCTTTGTAGATGGTAAATTCAGCTGCGATGGTAGTTTTTTGAAAGGGGAAAGAACTATAGAAGATGGAGGAGAGGTGTATAGCAGGTGAGGGAAAAGCAGATTGGAAAAGGAGTAGGGAGGAGGCGAAAAGGTTAGAGGTGGGTGATTTAAAACAAAAGTGAAGGAAGAATGAGGACATTAAAGAAGCTATAATGGTAAGGAAAGCCATACACCTAATGTTAAAGTCCAAAGGCAGTGAATCTACCTTACCTACTTCAGTAGTTCCCCACAGCTGGGATTACAAATTTGTCTTTCTGTGACTGACTTGTTTAGGGACATCATAATGGTAATTCTGGGTTTAGCTTATCACATATAATGGAAAAAACCTTACAGAGAAGGAGGAGCAGTGCAGGGTGAGGAAGAGCAGGAGTCCAGAAGGATAGTAACAAGGGTTAGGGAATACTGAAGATGCTATTGGGAAGTATAAAGGAAGGAGACTATCTCAGGTACTTGGGTATTGCTAGGATCTCGGAAATTGGGTGGAAAGTATTCTTAAACTTGTATCCTTTATCTGCACCAACTTTAATCAAAAGACTAATTCTGAATAAAACCGTTTAGAAAAATGACTATCTTTGCTCTGCAAGCTATTTTAAAGTTGATACAGTTATGGTGGTAAATCTTCTAGTAAAACATGCTATGAACCGTTTTTGTGTTGGATGGAAATTTTGTTACTGAAAGACAGAATTTTCATTTTAAAATTACTTTGAACATTTGGCTTATTTATTCCTTTCTTTATTTCCATATTAGCCACAGTCCCCACCCCTTACCCCTACTAGTTTATACACATCCACTACTCCTAATGGGTCCCAGTATCCCATATTCTCCATTGAACCAGTGCATTATTGCATGAGTGACATAAAAACAGGGAAGCCCAGAATTCCTTCTTTCAGAAGCCTCAAAAGAGGGGTAAGTTTGATAAGCAGTTGAAAATGCATGATGGGCTATGAAGTGTGTTTGTGGTGTGGCTTTTCTGATACCCTCCACCCTCATTATAAGGCTCACTCTGGTATAACACTCTGATCAAAGGTCACTTTTAGGGTACTTTGCTCTCTATTACATAATAGTTACCTTCATTTTAACAACTTTTTATAACATTAAAAATGTTTGACTCCAAAAGGAAAGTGTTATAAAGAGGGTGCTGAGTATGTGTTTGAAATCTTTTTTTGTTGTTGTGCACATTCACAAATGTCTTACCTCCATCATGTAATGCATTTTTGCAGTAATTTATCATTGGGTGTATAGTCATCACTAAAGAAATTGACATGTCTTATTTGCTGATGTCTTGCTAAAATAGTAGAAGTTGATTTCTGAGAAACTGAATTAAAAGGGGAAAACCCATCTCTCGTTGTAGGTTAAATGCGAAAGTGTGCAGTTTTTAACACGTTAAAGCATCATTCGTTTCTTATAATGGATTAGAATTTTTTTAATGTAACGTACATTGATAGTTAAATTGCTTTTGCTTCCTAAAGGATTTTTTTTTGTAAAATACCTTCCATCAATTATAAATTACTACTAAATGTCACTTTCTGAGATTTATTAGGGGAATGCATTTACTAATTTATAATAACATATTCAGCAAATAGAATTTGTTCCGTTGACAATAAAATTTAAAAGTTGAAATGGTTTCCTAGAAACATATATTGTACTAGTGAAAAATGAACTGGCATTATCCCATTATGTCAGTGAAACATAGTCTGCCTTGTTTGTGTAAAATTTATAGCATTTGTTGATCCCCATAATCAGAAATTTAGATATATTTGGTTGGATTTATATAATTATTTTTCTGATATTGAAAATGAAATAAACCCTCTGTTTCATACTGTTTCATACAACCATGGCGGATTCTGTTGCTCTAGAATGGAGATCAAAGTCCAACGTCATATGACATTCCAGTTAATGATTAGAGGAGCCCTGGCTGTCAATTGATTACATTTCAGATTATTTTAAATTTACATTCTTTAATTTACCTTATCTAGTGCCTGGTTACTCCAGGCCCTCAAGTTACTCTGTATACCACCCCTTATATACAGGAGCGTAGGTTGCAGAAGACTCTTGTGGACATCTAAGATCTTTATGAAGGACAGATTTCCCCTTTCTCTCCTTCTGTGTCAATTGATCAAAACTTGCTTTGGTCAGGAGAGTATAAGGAAACTCCTTCAATGCTGTTCATTAATGAGGTATGGGAGGTTGTTGAAATAACACTAATCTTTTGCGCTTTCTCCTGATTACTGAACGTGCCTGCTACTGACTCAGGAAGCAAGGCCTGATAGGGGTTTTAACCAAGTAGGCCATTTTATTACATGTAAAAATCATCTAGTGGCAATTTTACGGCATGAACAGAAAATGAAGTGCATCTTAAAAGAAGTTTTTTATTTTAAAACGCACTGATCACAATGCAAAACAGAAAGGTTAGCGAATGTGATCAAATATGGCATTATTTAAAATTTACAAGGATCATTCAAGCTTCTACAGATCTGAGCTCAGCTCAGTGGAAGTCCCACAATACCAAACATTATTCTCTCTTGTAAACCTTCAGGGCAGCAAATATAATTGTTTGTTTCATTTAAAAATTTTTTGCAATATCATGCAAGAACTTTAAAATACTACTTTAACCAATGTCAAGGGAACTGATACATCCTTTTGCAAGCTGAACATTTTACCATAGTTGTAAAAAATTTCCTGTCATATGGCAATTTAATATTGTATATGTTTTCCATCAAAATATATAAAAATATTTAAGATATTGTACATTGTCACTATTTAACACACACAACTGTGATTTCCACTTTTTTATTGCTGTAAAACATTTTCTCAATGGTATTGACATTCTCTGCTATCAAATGTCATTTTAATTTGCTTTGTTTTTTAATTTAAATTCACCAGTAAATTGGCAAATAATATGCACAGAAGCTGAGTATGTTGGATATTTTGTTTAATTGCCCTGTCCAGGATTTCACTCAAGGAATATTTGAACAAGGCCATAAACAGGAAACTGCTCTCATTACTCTGTGCTTCATGAATCATCAAAACTCCCCATCAGCAACTGTGTGTAACAGAAAACAAATTCAAACTGTAGGGGTTTTCTTTGTTCACTGTTACCATGGCCAATCTGAAATGAGCAGAAATGCAGCTATGTTGTTTATTTAATGTGAAGGAGAAACCCAAATGTCATTCCATGCTATAAATCAAGGGAAAGTGATTCTGCAAACCAGACACATCAGATAATGGGTAGTTTTTGTCACTTATTTGTTAAAATGCATTATTATTTATTCTACTTCCAATTTGTAATTGTCAAAGAGTTTAATGCTGTGAAAGGTGCCGGCTTCATAGCAGTTTGAACAGAAATCCCAGCCTTAAAACAGGCCTATCATAAGCAATGGAAGTGCAAGCCTCACCCATGCTTCTCTGCCAGTTCTCCTCAGTGCATGTCTGGGGAGATTACCTCTAGAAAGCAGAGTCGTTCAGTCTATGTCCCTGTTACATTATTAGAATTTACTGAGCTTGCTAGCCAGTGTGTTATTAATAGAGGTGGATTTTTAGGTGGAAAAGGTAGAAACTTGGATTTTTAGGTAGAAACTTGTTAGAAAGTTGCTTAAATGAAACCTCTAACCTTTCATGTATACCACTCGTCAGCAGTCAGACAGTAATACCATTTGGTCACAACTGATGTGGTGAATATGAACCATTGATACATTGATGAAAGGCTTCAGAGTAGCAGCCGTGTTAGTCTGAATCTGCAAAAAGAACAGGAGTACTTGTGGCACTTTAGAGACTAACAAATTTATTTGAGCATAAGCTTTCGTGGGCTAAAACCCACTTGTATTTTCCACTGCATGCATCCGATGAAGTGGGTTTTAGCCCACGAAAACTTATGCTCAAATAAATTTGTTAGTCTCTAAAGTTCCACAAGTAATCCTGTTCTTTTTATTGATGAAAGGGTCCTTTCTAACCCCTTCATGGCGCTCTGCTTGAGAAGCTTGACAAGTTTGGTAGGATCACTCTGAGTGTATGGCACGCCCCTGGGATATGGAGCTGTACCAGTCTTGTCTGTCATAAGATATTGCTTTGTCCCAGGAGAAAGTCCTGTTTTTTCTCACCAGTTTGTCTATAGATTTTAATATTTTTGAGTATAGCGCAATGATCAATTGAACAGTTTAAAATGTAAAATTAAACTTTTAAGCTTGAAATGGCAGAGAAGGGATTTTGTGCCTTCCACGGGAAACCTCTTTATTTTTGTTCTGTTGGGATATTAACAATTTTGAAGTGATGCAGTGTATTCCTAGTCATGATTTACCAAATTTTTGTATATGGTAGACCAGCCCATCATCGTCGTCATCATCAAAAATTCTTCTGCTTTGTGCAGTGTTTGCTTTATATTTTGTTTTTTTCTAAATATATATTATTATAAATACTAAAATAAATAAGTCGTTAAATGAAGCCATGCATTGTAATTCCACAAGGTAAACTACCCATTATCATTCAATGTAAGCTTTAATTGCCAATAATTCTCTCAGTATAAGTGCACTTCAAACTTGTATTTTGCTGTTTTTGTGCTGATAGTGAAGTGCATCATTTAATTTTGAGTTTGTAAAATTTTACTTTAAATATTTTAAAGATATATTTTTAGGAATAAACCTTCACTTCCTAAATGATGATTGCATGTGAATAATTTCCCGTTTCTTTCTGTTTTCAAATGAACTGTTCAGTGGTCGGTGAAGATGGTAAGCCTGTGTGCTGATCTGTCTGCTGTACTTCTGATAAAATAGCATGAAAGTAATATTTTAAAATTGTTTCCATATCATAATTGCTTTGAATCAGGTGCTGAAATACATTTTCAGATTTTTCACCTTGTATACATGGTCTTTCTTTTTAATCATCCATGTTCAGTGTGAGCTAATTGGACCTGTGATCTGGATGCAACTTATCTATGACTTAGAGTGAAGGTGGACAGATTTCATGTGTTGGTCATAATGAAAATATATTTCATGATTTATCAGGGATTGATAGAAAAGCTGTTAAAACTCTGCAGAATAGTTATATGAAAAGATTGTGGAAGTTGTATAAAGAAGGAAACATGAATAAGAATAATAAAGGGTCTTTTGAACTTAATTTTTAGTGGTTGAAGGAAAAATATACCTCTTTCCACTTGTACTGCCAAGCTCTCAATTTGGATGAAAAATTCCAACACACACCTATTAGCATTTAGTTTCCTGGAGTGAATCAATGATATTCACAATAAGAGTCCTGTTCTTCTAATTTTACTATAAGGTACCACTGATGTAAAAAGGCGGCCGGGGGTGGGTGAGAGAGGCAGGAGGAAAGTTTGTCCTTTCTTGTTTCTTTATGATGCGTAAAGAAAGCAATATGGTGGTGGCTGTGTTTTTTACATTAGAAATATCAGATCGTGATTTTCCTGGTTGTACTGGATGATTGAAGTAGTAGTGGAATGATGATATCACAAGTGACAAGGGACTGAAAACCATGCAGTTGAGAAGGGAAGAAATTTTTAGACACATTGTTTAAAACTTGGTGTGGGTTGGTGTTGGGTCAATGAATGCCCATTTAACTCAAAATCCTGACCGTTGGGAGAAATGCACTGCTTGTTAAATTCTCCCCTTTTCAGATTGCCTTTAATGCCAGATTCTTTTTCAGTGTTTAAAACAAACAACCTTCTAAATAACTAGCACATGAAGAAGGCAGCATTTTTATCAATTGGTATTATTAACCCTAAGGCTTGAACTTTTTTTTTCTCCTCTCCCCAAATGCATTTTCTTTCTTCCCCTCTCTCTCTCTCTGACATGCATATCTGTTGCTGAGGTGTGGGCTTTTGGCAACAACCTCTTAAAATTCATATGTATAAATACCCCCACACACTTAATTGAGAGGACATATAGGGGCTTATACCTGCAATATACTGAGGCGAGGAAACTCATAGTGCCCATAATCCATATTTTCTGTAATTTATTTGGTAAAAGGATTTGAGCATTTGAAGTTAGTTTTTATGCAAAATTTCAAGAACCATCAATGTTTGAGCAATAAGCTGTCCTCCCCCCCCCCCCCCATACTATTTTTGGGAATAGAATGAACAAGTTGACAATGCTTCTGTAGCTTTGATTCAGGGTAGTTTCTGTAATCCACAGTTTTGATGTTGTATAAACTCCATTTCACTCTCACTTAGCTCATGTTGATAGTAAATAAAGCAGGGCATAGAAGAGGACTTAGAGGTTTCATAATTTTATGTAAAAATTCATGATTGAGATACGATTTACTAACTGTAGTTAATATTTCTTCTCACGTATGCTTTCAGGCATTATTGACCAAATTCTTAAAGGGAAATATATCAGTAAGGGATTTGGGATGAATACCATGATTGTATTCTTTTCTTTTGGCAGTATCCAAGTAAAGTGGAAAACAGACATTCTAGGCAGATTGCCATATACACCTATTGCTTTCTGGATTTCAGTTTTCATGCTATATGTTAACTTACTAAATTGGCTTTGATTGCAAGGGCTGGACTAGGAGGACCTATGGTTCAGCTTTTCTGTGCAGTTGTTTATAGATCCATAAATTATTTATTATGGACCTAACGCCGCAGCTATTGAAGAAACTATTAGCATTTCTGTTGACTTCAATGAGACCAGTATTAGGCTGTAGGCATGGTTGTATCTGCAAAGCAACTTACAGCAACTAAACGTTATTTTACAGAAGTATATATTAAGATAATCGTGGAAATACTGATGATGGGGTGTAGTTCACCAAAGTTGATAGAATTTAGACAGTATGAAAAAATGTTTTTTGGTTTGATTCTAATATTGCTCCTGTTCATTAAGTGATTGTTGTAATATTATGAAGAATACTTTGAACTGGCATTACTGTACATTAAAAGTACTTAGGGTTGCAAATTTTGCTGACTTGCACATTTGCCAGATCTGCGATTGGCAAATTAATTTGCATGGTCTATACCAGGGATCGGCAATCTTTGGCACACGGCCCGTCAGGGAAATCCACTGGTGGGCCGGGACGGTTTGTTTACCTGCAGCGTCCACAGGTTCGGTCGATCGCAGCCCCCACTGGCTGCGGTTTGCCGTTCCAGGCCAATGGGGGCTGCAGGAAGCAGCGGCCAGCACATCTCTTGGTCCACACTGCTTCTTGCAGCCCCCATTGTCCTGGAACGGCGAACCGCGGCCAGTGGGAGCTGCAATCGGCCAAACCTGCGGACGCTGCAGGTAAACAAACCGTCCGAGCCCACCAGCGGATTTCCCTCATGAGCCGCGTGACAAAGGTGGCCGATCCCTGGTCTATACTATGAAACAAAGAAACTAAGTCTAAATTTCCTCACAGCTTAGCTGAGATGGTTATTAATTTTGATTTATTTTCTGCTAGTGTGTATTCTAAGTCAGTTTATTCCTCATTCATGTATCACTCTTGTGATATGTATCCAATAACGATTTTATTAAGACTCCTTGTTAGATTATTTTTTTTGACCATGCCCAAAAGTGCGCTAGGCACTTCAGGGTATATGTTGAGAGAGAGATCATGTCTTTCTAAATGCCTATAATCAAACTTGTCACATGATGTGACATAACAAAACAGTAGGAAGGGGACAGAGTGAAGAACAAGGGCTATGACACTAAGATCATACGTACTCGGTTTAGGTGTATGCTTGATATAGCTGTGTGTATAGCATAGTTGCTAAGAAGGTTCATCCTGCTACCTCATGTCAGAGAAAACTGTGTGTGTGTGGATTGTCAGTAGAAATAACTATAGACAGAATTTTCCAGTGTTTAATAGTATTTATCTTTGTTGCAGGGTCCTGCACTAGAAGATTTCAGTCATCTGCCGCCAGAACAAAGACGTAAGAAACTGCAGCAGAGAATCGATGAACTCAACAGAGAACTACAGAAAGAAACAGACCAAAAGTAAGTGTGTCCTTCACAGCTTAGTCCGTTTTTTGGTCACCCTTATCTTTGACCATTTCTTTCTAGGTTTCTTTTTATAAACCAGAGTTTTCAAAAGTTAAATTGCTCTAAGTAGTATGTCACTTGTTGGTCTGTCGACCTTTATAGTATATGTGCTCCATCGTTATCAACTTTGTTGTTTTAGCAATTGATTATCCGTTTTTATATTATACATTACAAATACTGTATCTAGAGTTGTGAATGCTCAACAACTCTAAAAATCAGACCTTAGGTCTGTCAAACTGGGCATCTAAAACTAGTGGATACATTAGAAAACTTGGGCATTAATCGTTAAGAAATGACCATATGCCAGGAACCAGGTAGCAGAGGGTGAATTATAATGAGATTGAAGATGGGTGGAAAGACCCAGTATTTGAACTGTGTATGTCTTTGCAGAGGGAGGTTTAGGGGAGGGAGGGGCATAAGCACAGTGGGAGGGAAGACAGGATACTGGGCTTTGCCCTTGGGGAGAGGCTAAGGAAATGAGGGCCTTATTTTATTGAGAGAGTGGAGGGGACAGGACGGGGAGGGAGACAGTAGCTTCTCTTGGGTCAGGAAAGAGAGAGTTTTTATATTCATCCTCTTTGTGTCTACGATGGTGGTTGTTATTATTTGTATTACTGTAGAACCTAGAAGCCCTAATGATGGACCAGGAACCCATTGTGCTAGGTGCTGTACAAATATTGTTTTAGTATTTATTGGACTATTAAAGACAAAACATCTTGTAATGTAATTGCCACTTGTAATAATTCCTGGGCATTCATATACCTCACTACAGGGATGCACTCATCAAAATGAAAGATGTTTATGAGAAGAATCCACAGATGGGGGATCCAGGCAGTTTGCAGCCAAAATTAGCTGAAACTATGAGCAACATGGATCGTCTTCGAATGGAAATACACAAGAATGAGGTTAAAAGCTATTAAATTATTTCTTGGCAAGTGTATTGAAATAGGAATATGCTGATGTTCCCTGTAAGTCACAAACATAGGAACTAGAAAATTTCTCTGTTTGAAGAAGTTAGTCTGATTCAGTTTTCCATGGAGCATCCTTCCCCCTAGTATGTTGATGTAGGTAGACTGAGATGATATGCACTGAGTAATTTAATGTAAATTATTTTCTACAAATTTATTTTTAAGTGTTTCATGTTAAATGGTTCAAGATGTCAGTTTTTACCATTTTCTCAACACCACTACTGAGTATTAAACTGAGATGATAGCTTTGTGCATCAAGCCAAGTAAATAGGAAACTTTCATGATGATTTGGTATTTAGCAGATATCTGGATGTATATTGGCACCTAAATTCTACACTGTTAAGTGTATTTGAAATAGTACATTTGGTGATATATAACATTTTGCTAGTTGAGACTTCTCTGGTAATATTGACCCCAGATGTTTTCTGACTTTTTTCCTCATAAGGCCTGGCTCTCTGAAGTTGAAGGTAAAGTAGCAGCAAGAGGAGACAGAAGGCACAGCAGTGACATCAACCATCTTGTAACACAGGGAAGAGAAAGGTCACTATTTTAACAATACCTGCGTTGAAGCTTTACTGGAATTCTCAGTAGATTTTTTTATTTTTCACAGCTACTCCCACCATGTCCATCTGGCATCTAAGGGTGGGTGATACCCACCTCTCCTTCTCCCACATTCCCAGATGCACTATGTATTTCCTTCAAATGGCATCTTTTGGCCATAAGGTTCTAGGTTTTACTTCTTTTCATTCTTGCCACTTCAGTAAAATAATTTTCCATTAAAACACATGCATACACAGACTAGTCAGGTTGTAGGTAATTCAAGGTGAAAACGGTATATGACATCACCGAAGGGTCACTCTTTCAATTAATGTCCCCTGTTGACTTCTATAATTTCCCAAGCATCTCAGGTAGATTTTTTTCCCCATTTCGCACCTCTGTCAGATCATCCCCATTGTTGTATCTTCGTTGTTAAATGTTAAATTTGGGCTGTTCTAGTAGCAGAGTTCAGTGCAAGCCTTTAAAAAACAGCTCTGCTCCTTCAGAAAACAATATGCATTAATACTTAATCCATAATTAAATATTGACAACCTGTTTTCCTCATGTGTTCACACTGATAGCCTAGAACAACTTTGAACAGCCTTTTCTGAGTTGCACTAGGGTTCAGATTTTTTTTTAGATATGGAAATGTAACTTCTAAAGTTGTGTGGGTGGTTTTTGAGAAATATACAGAGTCCTTACTCTACTCATTGCATTATAGCCCTGAGGGGAGCTACACCGATGACGCAAACCAGGAAATTCGAGGCCCACCACAACAGCATGCCCACCATAATGAATTTGATGATGAATTTGAAGACGATGATCCCTTACCAGCTATAGGACACTGCAAAGCAATTTATCCTTTTGATGGTAGGGTTAACTCTGTATATTGAGCTTATTTGATTTTAAAAAACAGAACAAAAAACTGATGGATTATTTTTTTTTTTTTAAATATTAGCAGCTGCATTTAAGGTCATGAGAAGTATTCCATAGATCAATTTAATTCATTGGCAGAGTAGTACTTTTACATTGTTGTAACACAAATATTAGAAAAACAGCTTCTGGCATATATTCAGCTTTACAACATGAGACCAGATTTTTGTCTGCAAGCCCATGTTCCCTTCCATAGATTATCAGTACTTCCTGTTTATGTAAAGCTTACTTTTAAATTGTGTCTGAGCTGTGAGACTTTTTTTGTCTGTTTTCCCAGGTCACAATGAAGGCACTCTGGCAATGAAAGAAGGGGAGGTTTTGTATGTTATCGAGGAAGACAAAGGAGATGGATGGACAAGAGCTCGAAGACAGAATGGAGAGGAAGGCTATGTGCCAACATCATATATAGATGTAACTCTAGAGAAAAACAGTAAAGGTGCAGTAACCTATATATAACAACTAAGCTGGCAGCTTACTACTCTACATTCCATAGGGAAAATACTGAATCACACAATTTCATAGAAAGTGTTAGGATATCTGAAGGCATTTGTGTGGTCTGTTGTTCACCATGTGAGCTTGGCTAGAGACTTTTTTTTTCCAGAGATATTAGTACTAAAAGTAAGAAAATGTCTTAATTTAATTAAATTGCTCTGCAACATTTGCCTTATTTCTGCATTTATCTTTCTGAGGTCCTTTAGTGTTTTCATTTTATAAATCATTGGATCTGCTCCATTGATCAGGTCATCTTGTTTTTATACTACTATTTTAAAATCCATTTTTAATATTCACTTGCTTCAAAAAGTAATTTTTTAAATTTTCTGTCTGTACAACAATGTACTTGAAAATAACCTCTGTTCCAAATTGCAATTTCTGAAAACCTCTTTAGGCTCTATTGTTCCCGCATCAGCAACTTTAACTACCATATACTTAAAACTCTAAAACAAAAAATAAATAAACCACTCTACAACTGACTGAGCTCAGTTACTGAAAGTGTTCATAATTGTCCTTTGTAAATATATTAGCAGCTTTCATGCCATAAAAAGGAAAACATTTTCCTGTTCTCAAAGGTAAAAAAGCACAATCCACTCAAGATGGTCCATTAAAGATAAAGTACCGTATGATGGACCTACCCTTTTATTCTCCTGCCAGCGGCTATGAACCTAGAATATTGTCTATTTGATACTGCTTTAGCTTGGAAATGTTTTTGATGGTTACTATATGGTTAAAACATAAAATGTGTCTTTCTGAATTCCCATGTTCCTTTCCATTCTTGAAAAGCTCTTAATCTCTTTTTCTGAGTTCTAGTAAATGTTTTACATTCCCAGTGAAAGGATCTCGTACCATAGCTAGAGGCTTTACATTTCATCACTTGTAGGTTAAAATTCAAATATTAGATCTACAACCATTTTCCTCACCTAATTTTAAATAATAAAGGATAGGAAGGTACATTGCACTACTTGATTACAGGACAAATAGCTGTTCTTACTGGAATGTATGTTGCGAATAAGCTTGAAAGGGCTTTTGCTTGCCATCAGATATGGTTAATTGTTCAGGGATTAAATAGAACGGCTACTCTATAGCCATTTAAGGTGGCTGATTAGAATTGAGAAGGCTTCTCTGTTTTCCAGAGGCTTTCAGTAACTCTGTTCTTTTCTTTTTCCTCTTGGACTGCAGGTTCCTGAAGCGGGTTTCTGAGAAAATGGGCGAGATGTTGAAGGAGGTTACATGCAGCTGCTTTTGGGGGAGGGCATTAGGCTGGGAGGCCCAGCAAAAAGAGGGAAAAGCAAGTTGCATGAATGCATGCAGACATACATTTATTCACTAACATTCTTGGCATTTCCATACATAATATGTTACAAATTCTTAAATTTCTGAAGCAAAAGAGAACTCCATTATGGCAGAATAGAAAGGCAACCAGATTTTAAATACTTCAGTCTCATTGTCCTAAAAGACGTACAAACTATTCATCAGTTTGCATTACATTTTGGCTGTCTCAGCTATCTTCTTTTCCTACCCCATTTTAATTGGCAATCAGAACCATGTCATTTGTCCACATCTGCCAGTGCCACCTCCATGCTCGCCCTAACCTCCTCCTGCATGTCTAGAATTGTCAGGCACCGCTGCATAACACTTTATTATCTCCATTGCTTCTTATTTTATTTTGCATTTGTAGCAAAACCACTTTGTTTAAATATTTCCAGCACTAAAGTTTTCATCCCAGTGTCCATGTATGCTGCTATAACTATTCCAATGCAACCATCATTACATTCCAGTTTTCTTGGCATTATAACTGATGTAAACCTTTATGTATTTATGTTGATTTGGGGAAAAGACTATATCTCAGCTCTAGCCCCTGATGCAGTCACAGGATCTCCAAGAACTGTGGTTCATCTTCAGCACTTCAGTAACCTATTGTGAGCACTGAAAACCTGGCATAACAACAAAGAGATTCATCACAACAAGACAAATGACTGTTTTCAGAAGTCAACTGCTTGCCATTCAAATGCTGCCTTAAAACTAGAGAGTGCCTAAATCTGTTGATTGCCAATCCTACCACTACAGTATCCCACAAAGGGCTTTGAGTCTCAGCTCAGTATGACCGCCTGTAACTCTTTCCAAAGTGCAGCAGCTGCTGAGGTAGCCAGGGTAGGTGTTTGTTTTCTAGAGCTTTACCTTAACATAATACATGGTGCATCATAAATTTTATGCATTGAAACTAAAGACAGCTAAAAAAATTTATGGAAACTCTTTTATTGTTTTTTAATTTGGGGTTCTGAGGCTCCAGTGGTTGTCTGTTTTTAGGTGATGCTTCATTGTATGGACCAGTTGAAATTTGAGTGATACTTTGTAATGATCTATGTGCACTTTTACTTGTAAACAATTGACATTTGGATATGTTTATACGTGTAAATATAGCTGTCTGCAGTGCCCCTATTGCTTATGGTGTCTCTTCTCCCATTTGTGATTCTATTAATAAAATAAATCTTATCTGATTCAGTGGTGAACACTAGAATAGGGGAGGTAGAGGGAGGGAGATTTGTATCATTTAAAGCTTCATAAGCCCAGCCACTTGCTGTTTGGGGAACGAGATAATATTGTCTCTTTCACAGGGTTTGAAGCAATACTTGGACACAGCAGTGCTGGCTTCCTTCTTTTTTTTTAAATGAAAATTCAGTGTTGTTAGAAATTGTACTACCAGTAATACTAAATCTGAGTGATTTCTTGTGTGGAAGTGTATTCCTTTATGTATACCACTATTACACAGCTGTGTATTGCATTTGGGGGCTATTAAACTTGTTTAGATTTTTGGATATTGTATACAGGGTTATTTATATAAGGTGACATTACTCAATACTGACAAACTACATAATGTAGTTTTTTTTAAAAAAAAAAACAGTGCTTTTTTATTTTAAAGTTAGAGAAGAGGTGGAAATGTGAGCTGATTTTTTGGCTAAGAAGCCTTTGGTTTCCTTGGCTAGAAGCCTCACAGGTCACTGGTAACACTTCCTGGTAAAGAACTAACTGTTCTTTTCATGCTACTGTTTGTTTTTCGAAAAGCAGAATTTGCTTCCTTTGGAGGCAAATTGCTTTCACGAGGGATAGTGCAACCTGTATGAGGGTTATTAAATATAGGGGGGAAATTTGTACTTGCACAGCTAGTTCTAACTCATTCTGAACTTTTGAACATGAATTGTCTTAATCTTACATTTTCCAGTAATTTTTAACCTTTTTGTGCACATGTTGATTTCTTAAATGTTAAATGCTTTGTTTAAAAATAGTGTTCTCTGTTGAGAATATTTTAATGGAATAAAAACTTTTCATGGTCAAGATAGCTTCCTTTTTGTCTTCTGTTACAAAACCATCCCTGTACATCTATCACATTTTTTATACTGATATGTTACTAGAGGGTAGTGTGACCAGATCACACAGGTGAAATATCAGGACGTGGGAGGGCGGGGCAAAAAAAAAAAGCCGCCGGAGGTCCATGCCCCACCCCACCCCTCCGTGATACATTTGGGTCTAATTCCAGAGTTAGGAAGATTTCAGAAAAGAGATAAAGAGGAACGACCCCGCACACGCATTACCGTGGTGAGGAGGGCACACAAAGTGCCATCGCACCTCCTTTTGTACCAATTCTTCAGACACACCCACAGACTTCCACGCAACGCACAGCGCTACGGAAACGCGCTGTGACTGGATGGAAGTTTGCAGCCGCACTGGGGAGCGTGGCAGCAACTCCCAGTGCTGTGCCAGCGGAGAGCCCCACCATGCCCCCAATCCACACAGGGAGCTCTCCGCCGGGCTGCACCAACAACACAGCCTCGGCCAGAGAGCCGTGGCCTAACAGGAGGCGCGCCGCGCTGTGACAGCCCGGTGGCTCCCTCCCGCCGCGGGCGTCGGAGCCCTATTGATGTGGGGAGCTCAGCGGCAGCATCAGGCCCCGGGGCCGGGCGGAGAGAGCTCCCTAGTGGCAGGGGAGGCGATCGGCTCCCACTCACCCCAGCGGGAATGTGCCCTGGCCCCCTGTGCAGGAAGAGACGGGCACTGTCCCCGCAGCTGCCCAACCAGAGCTGGGTGGTGGAGGGGGGTTAGTATCTGCAGTCCCTTCCTGGCCGGGCTCTTACCATGAACATGGAGCCCAGCACCCCCTCAGAGACGCTCGGCCGCCGTGCCCGGCTTGCTGAGCACCTGGGTGAATTTCTGAGTCTCTGGGGGAACCAGCGCCTGCGACGTGGCTGCTGCCACTACCGCCTCGCTGGCCCTCCGCGCCCCCATAGCTCACTCTGCCTTGCGTCATGGGCCCTCACCTAGGCGCACAGCAGCTTTGACCTCCCAATTTCCCTGTCCTCACCACCTCCTCCGCTCCCTCCAGCGCTTGCGCCTCCATCCAGCTGATCAGCGCAAGCCTGGGAGGGAAGGGGGAGGAGGAGGAATGCAGCGTGCTCGGGGAAGAGACGGGACAGGGTGGGGATTTGGGGAGGGATCCAATGGGGGAAGGAGGGGCACGCGGTCCCCCTGTGCGCCGGAGCAGAGGCAAAATATCGGGACAATTCGCGTCCTGACCGAAGGTAGGGCGGGACACTGGACAAACAAGCAAACATCGAGACAGTCCCGATAAAATCGGGATGTCTGGTCACCCTACTAGAGGGCCACATTCTATCACCCTTACGTACATAGAGTGGTCTATGTTGCAAGTAGTTGCAGTGACTTCATTAGGCCTATTTGTGGCATGAGGAACAAAAGTGGCAGACTTTGGCTCTGAGTTGCTGAAATATATATATATAATCTATAGCCTCTGAACATGTTTATTGTGGCTATAGTTATATAAATAAAACAATTTGTATTTGAAAGTTACATATCACAAGAAACAGAGGTTATGGTGCCAATATCAAACCTGTCTTGACCATAAGCTTGTTCCACCTTTTTTTAAATGTGGCCATATCAAGCCCTCCCAACTGATTAAAATATGAGTTTGCCATTTGATGGGCCAGATTAAAATCTGTGTGTGTGTTTTTCTTCTCCCCATCTCCAGGAGGGATTTTCAAGTTTTTACACTCATTGAGACATTAATGCACTTCTTCTAGCTAGCCATCCACAATTAAACAATCTACCATAATCATATTAATGCCTCCCTCACACTACAGTAATTCATTATCACATTGTTTCCTTAAATGATAGGACCAAAAGCCAGACTTCTAAAATGCCAAAAAGGTCATTAACTGTCTCCACTTGCTTCAGAAAGCAAGTTAGTGTGCCAAGTAGTGGGCTTCTAGGAGTCACAACCAGGCCCTCTCCTCCACAGAGCGCAAGGTCCAAAACTACATTAAATGTGGCTCTGGAGCAGCACAGGGGTGACTCCTGCCTAATTAATACATGGACGTTTAGTCCCCATGTGGACTCCTCTCCTTCCCCCCAATTATTTGGGGATTTGCATACTTAACTACAGGCAACAGTAATAAGATCTCCTAGCTAACTTGAGAGCAGGGATTTGTGTCACTGAGAAATAACCAAACAGCAACTCCACACTTCAATGGGCAGAGACATTTCTACTTCAGTGTAAGAGATTTTAATCAGCATCATGACTTTGTCACTGAGACTGTGATTATTTATTTTTCTTAATCTCTTACAGGGATCCTTATGAAAATCCAAGTAAATTAAATTAGACTGTCATTTTTATCTACTATTTGAACTTCCTGAAATAATCCTAAAGCACTAGAGATAGTATCTCTTGTGGAAGCTTTCATTTGACCATTATAGATATTGCTATAAAATATGGCAGAGTTATATTACTCTTAGAAAGGGCTTACTCAGAAGCCTCATCTAAGATTTTTCTTAGCTTTTTTTAATTGATAAAACTCATTAGCTTTCAACATAGGTGCAGCTGTGGCTGCAATCTCCACTATTTCATAAAATACCATCCAATGTTGATGGCTTATTACAGGTGAGCTTATTCCCATGACTAGTTCCTCAAAGACATGAACTTCCAACCCCACCACACTTAGAGTGCCGTCGGATTATACAATTCCTCTTAATTCTATAGAGCAAAGATTGATACATTAATCTAGCTACTACTTACTAACCTCTGTTTCCTCCTTTTTGCTAGAGAAGACCTGAGATACAGGTGCAAACCTCTAGCTGATGGTGAGGTTGAAGACATCTTGATTGCTTAGCTATTTGTTCTTCTCATCCCCTTGTTTGGGGTTCCCTCCCCCCATTTCCAACGCACATGGCATAGTTTGTATTGGAGCCTGAACAACAGACCAGAACACTCTTGAATAGTAACTTGTGCATTACAAAGTCCAGAGTAACTTCTAAATACTAATTTCCTGGGAGACAAATGGTATCAGCTCATGGGTTTTGTGTACATTGGTGAAAGAATATTTCAAACTGTACCCTAATCAACTAGTTAATTTTCTACCCCACCAGTTCCACTACAATCTAGCCCCCTCCCCGGGCAGTATAAAATCACCTTATTTCCTGTGATTATAGTGTACAATGATCCACTGTATAATATTTCACATAAAGATATTTTAATTCACAGCTATGTACAGGTTCATATTCATGTAAGGAATATCATACAACTGATATTTTCTAAAATACCTAGCATTTTTTATTTACAGTACACTGTTTCATTACTGATAACATTAAGTAAAACACCAATAGTAATGACTAGTAGACATCAATAGACATTTTTGTAAATCACAAGAATACATTATGCAGACTATTTTAAATTTGACTGTTCAAGAAATTATTAAATTGACATGGTTACATATTAATAAATAAATTTATTTAGAAATCAGTAGTTTTTAAACAATTCATAAATGTGCATTGTGCAATTTACAAGTCCTAAAGATCCGGTGAATGCTAAAGGCTTGTACAGTGACAAATTGGCAATTTCTTTTAATTAAATTAAATGGCAAACTTGAAGTAATCATATCTTAAGGGTCCATTTGATATTTCATTGCTCTACCTGTTTCACTGGAGGAGGTTCTAATTTTCGGGAGAGTGCAGTTAAAATCTGGTTGAATTTCTCGTATCTCTCTCTCTGATTAACTTGTGCTCCTTTGCTGCCCCATAACAATCTCATTTGAAATTCTGTCTTGAAGATCTCACTCATCTCATCATCTGGCTGAAAACCTAAATGAGGAAAACAGAAAATGCATAACTGTGTATGACCTGAAGAACTCAGTGGCTCAAAAACTTGTCTCTCTTGAAATTGGTCCAATAAAAGATAATACCTCACCCACCTTGTCTAACTATCAAATCAGCTTTTACTTGGCGATGGGGGGGTGGGTTCTAAGTTTATTGTACTTTTCCAAAAGTACATCTATGCTAAAATGTTGGGTTCTTTTTATACCATTGGCTTTATCTCCCAAATAAATATTTGGAGATATTAAAAAGCTGGGTAAATACTAAAAAACACTTCCATAGGCCATGCTGTGGGGACACGTAGATGACTCTGGTTTAATTAAAGATCATTGGCATAGGATATACTGAGAACCAAGGAAAACTTTGGCTCTTGGTATTGCATAAAAGGTCAGACTAGGAGATCATAATGGTCCCTTCTGGCCTTAAAAATCGATAAAGACTGTTAGATGAAGATGAGATGGTATAGTGGCAACTCCTGAAAAATGTAGAGCTCTCTGAGAGTATATATTTGCCTGCAATAACTTTATAATATCAATATTTTTAATTTCCCTGCACCAGCTGTTTAGTGTGATTAATATTGGTCATCGTTAATGGATACTTATTTTGAAAAGTTCTATGGGGTCTTTAATAACAAGGTTTTCAGTTTTATGGTACTTCCAGAAGTACAGAATCCCTGAAAACCATGCTGGGTCTTTGCTTCCTGAGTCAGAAGGTAGAATACCACATAGTGAACCACCTGCTTCCCTTGCAGGTCTTCTATCCATGTACTAAGCCACCTTGACCGATCTTTGATTATATGAATGGCTGTAAATGGTCCTCAGCTCCTTATCAACATACGTTGAGAGTCCTCTTAGCTTCTTAGCAGATGAATATGTGCATATTTACTTAAAAGGTCACAATGGCTCTGACTTAAAAGATAAATGTGCTTAGCAAAAGAGCGTATAGTACAATTGTATCACCATGCTGCTAACTGGATAAATACAGCATACAAAATGACTGTTTAACTAGAGCTAGCCTATAGAGTGTATTCTGCTACTGTGGCCTGGAAGAGACTTTTATTAAGGAGAATCTCAGCCTTGTGAGGGAGAGAAGAATGTATTTCTTGCAGCAATTCCTAGTCGACTTAAGTGGAGACCTCAAAAATATTCACAGTTCTGTATAACAAGAGTTCATACAGAAGATGGGTTAGGAGGGTATGAGCTAGTGACAAAACTTCAGCTAAGGGAGAGTCAGACATAAGGAATTTAGAGGATTTTCTTTAGAGAGAATGTAATCGCTAGTACATCGGCTGATAACCTAACAAAAGGCAATGAGAAGCCATGGAGCCATAGGTTTAACATGGAAATACTCCTTTTCATACAGTATGTTTCCTTCTGTAAGGCATGCTGCTCAGAGTCGCACACACTAGCTGTAGCATCATGCCCTCAGACTAACCAGTTGAGGGGGGAGATTGACCAGAAATTTGCCTTTGTCCTATTTACATTTTAACTTTTCTCATATTTGCCAATTGCTGTAGAAAAAGCCTGTACCCGATTTTCTAAGCTGTTATTTCAGTTACTAATAAGAGCCTGGACTCTTGGGAGAATATGCAGTATCTCTTCATTACTTTAACAACACACCTCACACATTCTGTTCACTCTGAGAAATACTGTATTGGCAAAACGCGCAGCAAGATTTTACTCCTGCCAGTGGCCCTACCTTCCAGTATCCTTTCCGCAGTCATTCTGTACATGTCAGCATTTTGTGCTATAAAACGGGCTGTGGCTAAATGCTTGAGCATTATTTCACAGCTTTGGTCAGTGTTTTCCCACAGGTCCATCCCATCAAAAATGACAACCTGTCGCTCCATCAAGGTAACCGAGGGCATCAGCAGGGGCACAGTTATATTGTTTTGTGGAGCACAGATGGTCTCTGGAAGAGATGCAACACAGCCACTCAACAATCTTAAATCCTGCTCATTTACAAGCGAATTATAGTACAACATTCTTCCCTAAACCAGTTACAAGTAGGATTTGTTTTGAATATTTTCCCTTCCATAATATGCTTTAGTAATCCTTCAAATTAGCATCCTCACTTTTCATCCCTGCCCCCCAGCTTCCAACAGGCTGGCTGCTCTCATGTATATCCTGGGTCTGCAGTGGGCTTGTAGAGCTAGCTTGGGTGTGTCTGCACAGGCTGCAGTGTCACTTCTGACTGCAATGTAGACATACCCTCAGAGGAGTCTGCTATGCCACAGCTCTTCCTCCTTTGCAGGGGGAAAGGGAGGCTCTGCACAGATTTGCTTTCTACTAATCAGAATCTTGGTGAAGCAGAAGGGCCTTGTCAGTTCCCCTGCCCTTCTCGCACTCCATAGTGGGTGTGGGGAGGGGAGATGCTGGGAGCACAAGGGATGTTCTGCACACGTGCACACATACACTCTTGTTTGGCTGGCTATGGACTTACTTGCAGATGTGGACTCCTCTGATTTATTCATCCCTGTGCTGTGTTCCGTCACACACAATGATGCAGTGTCACTTCAGTGCATGATGACACAGCCACCAAAATGAGTGAAATGCCCCTTCTGTACTGATCTACTATGCTCACCGGGCTTTTCTAAGGCAGTCGTACAGCCTGCCTCTTCTGTGCTATGGGAGTTTAAGGCATTCACAAACTAGTGAGGGTAGGACTATGCTGAACTGACTCAATTTCTGTCTATGTCCATTATTACATTAATGGAGAGGGGAAGCAAGCTAAAGGCTATTCAGACTGAAAATCTGTCATTTGCAGTAAAGGACTTAGTCCAGTTCCCTTCATGAAAACAAATGTGGTGAAGGCCAGTCTGGCTGCACTCCTACATGCTACACACTCACCTCTTCCTTCATGCAGAGCTTTGCTGAATGGCTTCAACTGCTTTTCATATGTAATGGCAGTTTGGGTGTAGTGGTGCCGTAAAGTGATCCATGTTTGTTCTAACCTTGCGATCTGTTCAATGCGAAGAAGAGAGTCCTATTTTCATTTTGCAACTATTCTTACGTAAAGCAACTATGCTGCTTCTGGCAGACACCAGAGGGTTAATTTGGATTGATCTGAATCATAATAATATGATACCATCTTTTGTTTAAGCCTATGCAACAATTTGCCTCTTCCACTGGATCCTGACATTAATAAGTAATAATACCTTGATACAACTTAATACCACTGAATAAAACATCCTAGTATTTAGGCAAAATAATTGTGTGTTCCTTGGGAAAAAAGCCATAACCCAATGTTCTGTTCCCATGAAGTGACCCTTTATGGTTATCTAGGACAAGTTTCAAATCACCACAGGCCAAGATACAGCTAACAAATTCCTCTCACTCAAAAATTAAAGCAGCATTCCTGGTGCCACATTTGGCAATCTCTCCTTGCAACTACTGTATCACTTTCCTTGTGTAGTAGTAAACTTTCAGCCAAACATATAGCTGATGCAATAACAGCACGTTTCTCTGATGAATGATTTTAAAAGGGCCCTAAACGTAGTTTTAA
Source organism: Trachemys scripta elegans (assembly GCF_013100865.1). NCBI lineage: Eukaryota > Metazoa > Chordata > Testudines > Emydidae > Trachemys > Trachemys scripta. The sequence goes on along the minus strand of NC_048305.1, from coordinate 75,078,910 downwards.
TGCTGGGGGGGCAAAACGTCAAATTTTTTTTACTGGATTGACAAAAAAATAATTGCTGTACCATGTCCATTTGCACACAAAAAATGCACATTTATTTTTTTTACAGACCAGCTATTCTAAGTACTCCGTGTTTCTAAAGCTGTTATTCAAGGATTAGATATGAGAACTGTCTCCCAACTGGCATGTGTGAGTGGAGAATTTTGTTTAGATAAATGTTACTAGCTGAATTCAGATAACATCCATTCTTTTGGAATTTAGCATTTCTCTTTTCTACTGCTGGTTGCTCAACATTCTCTCATCAAAGTGTTAATCTCAAAAGGTCATCTATACCCTGCAGGATCATAAAAAAAGCTTTCACCAAAGAGCATAATAAAGATATATTCAAAAGAGGCAAATTTCTGTAACTGCAAAAAATAGTTGTTTGTTTCATAACAAAATTTTTTTTAATAGTACAGAAGAAATGTCTTGATGCTATCATACCCGCCTTGCTTTAAAATAAACAGACTCTTGTTCTATAAAGCAAAGTTTTTTTCTTAATGCTGGCATTGAAGGGAATGAGATTGTTACGATTAAAAGTATTGTAAGTTCATAATGGCTAAACATATCTTAGCTCTGATGACCATCTGTCTGTCTACATGGGGATGGGCATTCTATAATGCCCATTCCTGTCATCTCTAAGCACTTGTCTAAGGGCTTTAAAATGTTGAAAAAAATTAACTAACAAAAATGAAACTCTTTGAATACCATAAAGGGAACATTATTTTACCTGTGGCATTTCAAGTGCTTTCATGACAGCGGAGAATGCGTACAAATCCCCCAGGCAGTCCTTCAGTTCCACTGCTACCTGGATGATCCTGTTTAACGTCGCAGCCCTCTCTTCTAAGTTTCCTGTGCAGCCCAAAATATCCACAGCTATTCCGATTGCCATGGTGTTGTGTCTAGAGAGAAGCAAGTCAGCGATGTCTAGAGTAAACTAGTGAAATGATGGGATGTGATCAAATAACAAAGGCAATACTTAAAAGCCCTTAACGTCCCTAGGCAGGATTAAATGGATGTTACTGACAATGCTGCTGTTACATGGAGCTCAGTGACAATAGTACGCTTATGTGATATAGACCGACTATGCATTGGAGGCTTCAGGGTAACAGATCTGCCCTTATGTTACTGCACATCTGTGATGGGGTGTTCACCCCACACAGGGCCTGAAGGGATAAGGTGGCTAGGTAAGCCAATTAGCCACTTCAGCCGCACCTAGAGGAAGAGCCAGGGAGCAGGGATTAATGAGAAGAGGCTCAGCTGGACAGGAACAGGTGGGGCCTGTATTAAGCCCAGGAGCGAAGAGCAGCAAGGGGAAGTATTTTGTAGTCACTGCCTGGGAAAAGGGAGGCGTGGTTGGGGCAAAGAGATAAATAGCCTGCAGTTACTCCCTGGGAGGAGGGAGTTTGGGCTGGTAAACTCAGGGAAGTGGGAGAGCCAGAGAGCTAGAAAAGGCTCAGGGGAAAAGCAGCAAGGAATAGGATAGGGCAGACCTTGGCTGCTGAAGAGAGGGCCCCAGAGCTGGAACCTGGAGTAGCGGGCGGGCGGGCTCAGGTTCCCCTACCAGAATCAGACCCTTAATACCTGTTTTTTTCCTCCAAGCACTCCCTCCATGGAGTTGCCTGATGATCTCCACGAGTCCTCCTAAGCACAAAGCTGTACAATATCTCTGTGTCCCAATAAATTACCTCTCAGTGGATTTCAACATAGTATACAAGAATACTGTAAAGTGTTTATTGGGGAAGGAGGGTGTTTCTACCTGGAGATATAAGACACACCAATACCAACAACAGACTGAGACTCTAGCCAAGTGTCCCAGGAGTGAAGCACAATGTAACAAGAATGTATACCTTTCAATTATGTCCAAGCGCAGTTGGTGTCCATAGGGCAATGTAATGAGCTCCAGACCTGATCTCACTCCCATCCTCCTCCTCATCTCTTCAGAGACCTCTAGTATCCTAGCAACCTGTCAAGTGCAAAAGTTTTCACACACTGATCCAGGAAGTTGACTTATTTAAGGAAAGGAGGAGTTTGATTCATTCGTAGTGTTACTCTAACTCGCTGTACAGCTAGAACACTAATATAAAGCCATTTAAAAATATCCCCATTAAACAGAAACATGCTGAGTACATTACACACAAGGAGGTTTTGTGCAGAACTTAGAAATGCTTTCCTTTAGTGAGTCAAGTATATGAAAACAAATAAGAATTATGGCCAAGAAATAAGGACTAGTTCTTTGATCTGGTTTTTAAAAAACAATAACAGAAAACAAGCAGCATCATAAGGAGATTTTCTTCCAGAGAAGAGAGCTGTAGGGCTTGTGTCAAACCCACAACAGATCTGATCAAGCACTCTACCAAAAGCAGCTCCCCACACATCCAACAAAAGCACGGAGTGGTCTCATGGCTTGATCTTTGCTTTGACACTAATGCACTGTGGCCAAGATACTTAACCTCTTTGCCTCACTTTCCTCATCTGCAAAATACTGTAACAGTGCTGTTTCTTCACTGCACAGGGCTGTTGTGAGGATGAATTAATGTACACAAAGCATTCTGAATTTGGAAAGGACTATGTGAGTGCTCTGTGTCTGACAGTAATTCATACAAAAAAGCCCTCTATTTTCTCTCTCCACTGCATTAGTCCTTTGCCTTTCATATACATAATGATTATTTTCAATTTGCTACATCTATAAGAACTACTAATCGCTATTAATCTTAATAATGTTCATATTATCTAATGAGTATTGTTTTAATGTTCATATGCTGACAAATTTGTAATCTAATCTGCCTTTCTATCACCATAGCATCTAAGTGCCATCCTCTGTCTGAAGGACTGGATTAAGGCAATATGGAGCCCTAGGCACACCATGACACTGGGTACCCAGTGGCTTTGCCCCCCTGGACGATTCCCTCCCAGAGAGACAGGAGTGTTGGCACAGGGCCTCATGGAAAGGCCAGGGTTAATCTTCTCGGGTGAATGGATCAGACCCACTGCTCATCTCCTCCTGCCATACATAGTTCCCTACTTGAGTGGAGTTAGTGTGTGCCACCAAAGCACTAGGTCTGGGAGTTAACAGCCCATTGATCTGAATGGGACAGTTTCTCCTCTCACAGCTATTGTTCCAGGCTTTCTGCAGACAAGCAGACATCACTACCTCAGTTACACCTGGTAAATGTTTGAGTGTTCCTTTACAATTCTGAGGGCTACAAACTTTATTTTTTAAATGAAAGCTGAGATTCTGATGTAATCAGACTTCAGGAGCTTGGGTCCTACACACAAATCTATAGTGTGCAGGCTTTAATGTGGCCCTGTTTGTATGCAAATCTGTTGTAATACTTTAGAATTCTGTGCTACCAATAGTATATAACCAATTCCAAACAGATGACAATCATTCAATCCCAGCAGCACAGGCAGAGAACAGGTTATCATTTCAGGTTGCATCTAAATTAGTCTGATGGTCACAGGATCAGGGGGAATAAGCAAGATTGAAAGAGAACCCATAGGCACTTTGAAAGGGTCAAACTAAATGAAGCACAATGTAGCCATCAGAAAGAAGCATCTCCAGCCACATTTGTTAAAGATCTTTTTAATGTTCCATTATGGAAGCAGAGGTCTTAATTAAGTTTGCTAGGCTAATTACAGCCGCTAAGATTTCCTACTAAACTAGGGTAAATCTAAGTGAATTACTTCACTCAACACACACTTTTGCTATTAGATTGAAAGCCATTCTTCTTATTATGATGGTTTTAAAATTCCATTTTTAAAACTTCTATGGTAGAAGGAGAAAAGGTACTAGATTAGTTAGATTGCACAGGGCTTTGAAAAAAATAAGGGCTAGAGAAGTGCGATTATTAGAACTATTAGTTTTCTAAAGAGGCTTAGAAAACATGACCTATAAGGAAAGTTTGAAAAACTGGGCATGTTTAGTCTTGAGAAAAGAAGATTGAGGGGGACCTGATAAGTCTTCAAATATGTTAAGGGCTATTATAAAGAGGACTGTGAACATTACTGCGTTAACTGAGATTTAGGTTAAATATTAGGAGAAACTTTCTAACTATAAGGGTAGTTAAGCTCTGGAATAGTTTTCCAAGGGAGGTTGTGGAATCCCCATCACTATAGATTTTTAAGTTGGACAAACACGGTCAGGGATGGTTTAGGTTTAGTAGTTCCTGCCTGATGAGGTCCCTTTTAGTCCTATACTTCTATGATTCTATGACTGTAAGGTAGCCAAATTCTGGCATTTCCTCCGGAAGGATGGTGCAGAGGTGTAGCTGCTAAGTGGAGGTTCACTGAGCCATTCTGTGTATGAGGGACACATGGGGATCAGAATGGCTCAGGAGGGCCTAGGGGAGCACATTTAGTAGCAGCCAGTGCCACTGCCTCAGAAAGAAACAGTGTATACTACCTCAGCATCTACTGGTGGATGCCAGCAGGTGGTTAGGGTGGGTGTGCTAACCACCCCTCTATCTGGCTAATCATGCTCCCTTGGGGCTGTGGAGCCACTAGTAAGTATACTAGCATTGGGGAAGTACTAGCAGTAGCATTTTGTTGGGGAAACTGGCACAACCCGGTTCTTTCTACCTTACAGTGTAATATCCATGTTAGGCAGGTTCAACTGTCATTACTCAATACACCTGAAATCACTGCAGCACCATTTGTTCATTTTTATGGCTGACAATAGTCACATGTCCCATTCGCCAATGTGACTTCTAAATGAGTCTTGGAGAAACTGTGCAGTTCTCCGTGTAAGTTATTAGAAACCACAGAGGGGGAGAAAAAGCCCTTGCTAGGTCACTGAGCACGCAAATCTTTTTTAAAAACTGACCAACTCTCTTCTAAATCTCATGCTCAGTGAGTAGCAGATGAGACAAATGCTGTATCTTTATGAGGCAAGTTTTACAGCAAACATTGGAGAGAAGAGTTTGTTTTGAGTTATAACAAACAGCATTATCCATTTCTGCCTAAGGAGGAGCCATTGCCGCCCCCCCCCCCCCCGGATATTGGGCAGGTGATGTACATTTTTTAACATAATTAGAAACAATATCACTTCTCACTAATATAGTTCCCAAATGACTGACTGAATTCACTGATGCACTGATTTCACCTATATAGCCTCATGTGAGTGCACAAATATGCCATTAGGAAATCACTACAATGCACCATCTCTTTGGCCTCCAGCGCCCTTTTTAAACTAACAAACCTTGAGTATGCTTTCGCAGTGAAGCACTCCTAACAAGAAGCAGCAGGACTGGAAAGGCCTTTCCATTCTTTCCGCAATGGGCTGGCTGGTGCTACCATTATTTAGAATCGATCAATAACCATTCAATTCTAATGACTATAGAATAGATTGGATAGAAAGTTTAAAGGAGTGTAATGGAGCTGATGGCGGTAAGAAGGAAATGCTATTTGAAATGCTACTCCACGTAATGCTGACAGATCCCAGTCGGCGATGGGTGGGATCAAACTGGGGCCTCTGGGGCTTAGTGCATGAGCCTCTGTCACATGAGCAAAAAGCCAACTGCCTCTTAGCTAAGGCTGTAGAACCGACTCATTAATTGCTCACTAAGTGGTCTCAGTGCCACTAGACGGGACAGAACACCACACCCAGAAGATGTGTGGGTTTCATGTCATTTGAATCATAGGCATTGCAATTATGACATACCCTAACTCCCCTGGATTTCATTAGACCCAGTGCTACTGATTTCAATGGGAATTGGGTGCCTAAATACCTTTGAGGATCTCGAACCAGGTTCACACCGAAGAAGTGTGAGCCATGCCACTCTTTCTCTCAAATACTGTGTTTCTAATGGATACAGCACTCACAACTATCCACTTCAAATGACTTAGAATTCAAATGCGTTTCATGTTCCCTTTAAATAAAATCATGATCCTGTAAAAAGGGCTGTTTGTACTTGAATTTCTCTCTTCCTTTTTCCATGTTGCTGAGTTCAGAATCGCTGCTCAAAGATTTGCCTGTATAACAAAGCCTGCCTCCTTGTAAAAATATCTGCATGCTTCTGATGCTTACCAACAGGGCTGGTTCCAGGCACCAGTGAACGAAGCAGGTGCTTGGAGCGGCCAACAGAAAGGGGTGGCACGTCCGGGTCTTCGGCGGCAATTCGGTGGCGGGTGCCTCAGTCCATCTTGGAGAGAAAGACCCGCTGCCGAATTGCCGCCGAGGAATGAAGCGGCGCGGTTGAGCTGCCGCCAAAGTGCCACCGATCACGGCTTCCCCCCCCAACCCCTCCTTTGCTGCTTGGGGCGGCAAAAAAGCCTGAGCTGGCCCTGCTTACCAAGGTGTGCAACTAGAGGATACAAATGGTATGCGAGCAGAGAACTGCATCTAAAGGCTCTGCAGCCACCTTCCACTACCTCTCATCCTGTCAAGGCCCAAAGACCCAAACAAGGGTTAGCAGAGCAGTATTCAGCCAGGAAGCTAAAACAGATTGTATTCTATTCAGGTTCTTATCTCATGCCCATCATTTTGTAATCTGAGTGCCTTCCTGTAACATGAGCAATGTGTGGTGTTCTCTCTCTCTGATATGGGATTCATTCCTTCAGAATAAATACCATTTTTTCCTAATTTCAGTTTCATGAGTCAGCATTTCTGCTGTAAATAAATCTACAACAAATAAAGAGAACATCAAATTTGTCTGGAATGGAGGGAAATATAGGTCTAAAATTAGGGACAACTAAGAGGGATTTTTGGTCCAGAGACAAATTTGTAATCATTCTTCAGAGGCTAAAAACTCTTTTCCAACCTTACCCCTTGATAAATCTTTGCAAGTCCCCCAAGTAAATATATACATTACCTTAGTCCCAGATCTCTCCTTTAATTCTTTCAAATCTTTTTTTTTTTAAAAAGCTTAATCTGGCAGGGTATCCAGTGACGTGCAGAAAAGTTACTTTCCTTTACAATTATTAAAAACCAAATAATAAAAAAAAAATTACCTTGCAGTCCATTCTAAGCATATGCTGGGCAATAACCTTTGGATTACTGTTGGTGAATAGCTCCTTAACTCTTTTTAACATTGGTGTTTCAAGTGGCTTGTTTTCAGGAGGAAGAAGTTTGGATTCAAAATCATTTGGTTTAAAACTGGATACTGTCTCAAGAACAGGTGCTACAAACATGCTGCCCTCTTCAGCCATCTCAGTCCAAGATGCTAATGGATCCATTGAGCTCTGTAAGGCATCATCTTCATGGATCAGATAACTTGTTTCAGAGTTCCTGAATGAGAGCAATCCATTCTCTTTAGCTATCAGATGCTCCACGTAGCTGCTTTTCTGAGACAGAGATTGCTGTGTTGCTCCACAGTCTATGGAGGTTGCAGGGTTTAATTCACAGTAGTGTGCCTCTGAACTGTGCCAAGCTAAAGGAGACTGAGGTTGCCTCAGCAAGGGCACTTTGTTGGGTTTAGGTGGAGGCTTGGGACAGAGCTGGCTGTCTGATCCTCTAAGAGCTTCTCCTACTGGCGACTCGGAAGCGACCCTCCGAACTACTGTGGGGCTTAGAGTAGGTTCACTGCCTGTTCTAAATGCAGGGGAATTTGAACATGGGCTTGTATCTACTTCAGGTAGCTGAGATGGATGCCTCGAACCTGTAGGTGAAGAACAGAATCATTTTTTATGCTGTAATAATAGCATCTAAGGCAATACTACGTATAATCCTGAGATACACTTTACAGTTCTTTTTTGTTGCTGTTGTTGTTTACTGGGGGAAGTGTTTCAAATCATGTAAATTCTTCATTCTGTCAAACACTGTTTAAAACATATATTTTAAGAGATGAGCTACAAAGCAAATTCTCCTCACAAAATCCCAAATACAGAGAGCAGCTGGGCTGTAATGTCACCCTGTGGTAACACTGACAATAACCCACATCCCCACAGCACACAAAGGCTGGAAAGTCCTGGCTTGGAATAGGAGTGAGTTTGTAACTTGATCTGCCAGATAAAAACAGAACCTTATAGCTGCACCACACAAGGCATATGAGTCATTTTTAAGAATGACAAGTTTTGAAATGAAAGAAAAACTTACTTAAAGTGGAGTCTGGGCATGTAGTGAGGTATGAAAAGAATGAACTTCAGGGATTCTAATTCTGTATCCCTAGAAGACAGTTGACTCAAATGTGGGGGAACGTGTGTGCACTGTAATATTTACACACATAGGCCCCATCCTGTAGTTAGCACACAGGCAAACATCCCATTGACATCAAATGAGGGCTGGCTGCAGGATTCTGAAGACAGAAGTTCCCAAATTGTGGCTAACAGAGCACTTGCTGGTTGTCTGCAGAGTGCTGACTCTGACATCATGCTGGTCTTACTTCTCATTACCAGCTGCTGCACTGCATTAAAGACCCCCAGATTGTAAGGTCTCCAGAGTAGGGACTGTCTCCTACTATATGTCTGTTTGGTGTCTAGGGGCCCTGCTCCTGATTGGAGGCCTCTGGCCACCATCATAATATAAATAAATACATAAATCACACATGAAATACTTCCCTAATTTTACTTTTCAGGGTAATTGCTATAATTGCTACATAAATGTTGCAATCATGAATGGGAGGAAGGCCGTTCATCCAATCGCAAATGGGAAGGAAGGCAGTTTGTGCAATTATGTCTGGGAGTACAGTGGAAGGAGAGATGCTCATGACTAGACAATCTTTCTATTAAGGTGTGGTCCACACGACAGAAATGTTTGAGAACTCCTGCCTTTAGAAATCAGTTTAAAACCCACAACACCCATTTTATTTTATTTTATTTTTCAAACAGATTTAGTGCTCTAGAAAAGTTCAAGATTGACAGCCTTGGAAACCAAAGGCCAGAATTTATCCATAGAGCTACTCACAACCTCAGTGCAAGCTTCCTCACACAGTGCTCCTGTTTGGCATAGAAGGGGGTTCCCTTACAATTTTCCCCTCTGGGTGTAGCTTGGAGGGTGGGTGTGGGTGTGGGTGGAAGGTAAGCAAAATTTCTCTGGCAATTGGGCAAGTGCTAGTAAGTCTTCTATCAGTGGGGTAATGCAAATGAAACTGACCACATTCTTGTAAATTTCATATTGCTGCTGCCCAGAAAAGTTACATGGGGCAGCAGCAGCAGCAGAATTGTGATATAACCAGAGAGAGGAAGATCAAAGGAGGATAAGAGGAACAGAGTTACAGCTGCCCCACTTCCTCTTCCCTAACCACCAGCAGTAACAAGTGGTGGAAAATAGCAGAGTACTGATTCTGCATTAGCTGCATTACCTGAGTAATAGCAGCGAAATGTACAAAATTGCATCAGGTTTACCACAGCTGCTCAAGAAGCTATGGGCAGGATGGTATCAATGAAACTGTTGTGGGTCTTGTAAAACTCTAGGGTTGAGATGGTGACACTGCCAAGAAGTGGACCTATTAGTGCCAATCATAATAATCATTTTTCTGATGTGTAAACCTGATTGTTAGGGTGCCATACCAAGCTGATAGGTGCCTTCGAAATAGAGTACTTGGTCTAGTAATTATAATGAGCATATCAACTCCATTTCCATGGGCCACTGAACAGTCATCAGATGCTAACTGTATTCAGTACTCTCACACTTGAGACTGTGAATTTCATGTGGGCTTCAGTCTCTGAAAATCTCTAGCATATTAAAATGTAACCTGAAGACAGGGTAGAAGACTGCCTGCCTGCTGGCATGCATCTTCTAAGGAGTTATTAGAAATCTGCCTACAGACATACCTATTGGCAGGTAGCTTTCTGACTGGTGAGCCTTTAGGGGGAATCTTTTCTCCTGGACGTGATCCAAACTAGCTGGCTGGCTACCACTTTTTTCTTTGTTTCTGAGGGGGGGAAAAAGGCAACACAACAATAGATCATTAAAGTGCAGTAGGACACTTAATATACAGGCCCAATTTTCAGTTGTGCCAGAACTAAGGGGAGTCCTCAGCTTCCCACTTACAGCAGCTTACGCTGCCAGAGCAGCCCAAAGGGGCCTAAGGCTAGGTCTACACTACCCGCCTGAATCAGCGGGTAGAAATCGACCTCTTGGGGATCGATTTATCGCGTCCCATCGGGACGCGACAATCGATCCCCGAATCGACGCTCTTACTCCACCAGCGGAGGTGGGAGTAAGCGCCGTCGATGGGAAGCCACAGAGGTCGATTTTGCCGCCATCCCTACAGCGGGGTAAGTCGGCTGCGATACGTCGAATTCAGCTACGCGAATATCTTAAATCGACCGCCCCCCCGTAGTGAAGACCTGCCCTTAGTATGGGCGAAGATCTGGCTCTGAGCATTGAGTACTGAGAGTTATTGCTTTGTGAAACATGGTAATAGGTCTGTAATTATACAACATGGCAGGGCAGAAATTAATGCTTTATTCTCAACCTTTTGCATGCTGTGAACCCCTCTTACAGCAGAGGAAAGAGCTGTGACTCCTTTTCTCTCCTAGCCATAAAGGAAGGGAGGAGGTGTGTCACGACCTTCAGGTTAAGAACCCATTCTCTAACACAGTGATACTCAGACCTCAGCGGTTCAGGAGCCAAATTATCGATCAACATTGCCCAAAATAGCCACAAGAGTGTGAATTATTTGTTTCATTTACTATAGAACTATATATTCAGATGACGGGAGAAATATTTAGTTTATTCTCACAGCAAAATGGCTGACCAAGTATTATTATTGTTTTATCAACTTCAATTGGTTTGGTTAATAACATAGTAAAAACATCCTGATTAGTTAATAATTAAAATCACACCACTGGTTTAATATCACGTGCCGCAAACAGCTGCAGGAGACACATTAAAGAGCCTCTTGCGGTTCGCGAGCCTCAGTCTGAGTATCACTGCGCTAACAGAAAAGAAAGCTGCTCTTCCATTTCTGCCCTGGTTCAGCCACAGGAGAGTAATTAAGGACATGCTTTGGTTGACACTCCCAGGAAAATCAGATGCAGAATAGTTATTTACAGGCTTTGGATGAACGACTTGTTCAGCCAACATTCAGTTTTCATAAAAGGCATTAACAGCGTCTACCAACTGCATTTCTAAGTTCAAGAGCAGATAGCATTAGCAGCCCAACCCCACTGCTGCACAGGCACCCCTCTGCGTTCGTCTGAAGTCCCACTGACTTCACTGCGACGCCTCATGGGCTAACCCCTCCTCCCCCAGAGTCCCGTTCAAGTCACGGTGGCTCCATAGAGGCATAGGGGTCCAGCTGCGTAGATCAGATTCCAGGATCCAGGTGAGAATCTCAGACAATGATTTGGAATTTTTGTAGTCAAAAAGTTGCTATAGCAGTTTGGTTCCCTTTTTGTTGGCATGCTAAGACTTCTTCAATACAACACCTGAACTGGGCAGTAATGAAGAACTACAATCCATCGGCTGTCTCCTTCCAAACAGTCAGCTTTATTAGTGCACTTTATTTTAGTCCATCTCATTTTCTCTCTTTTTAACTCTCTTTACCCATTTGTGGCATTTTCTCCACAGCAGCAGAAGAAAAAGGGCTCAACTTGAGAGTAACAACAAACCTTTTACTTTTTTTAACCGTCAATGTATGTTTAGTATTTTTATTATTTCTAAGCTACTGCACAAGCTGCACCATTATTGTATTTACAGAGACTCAGTCCAATTTCACTCACACTGGTTTGACACCATTGACTTCGGTGGAGAAGCTCCTGAGTCACACCAGTGTGAGTGAAAGGAACCAGCGCTGCAGAGCGCAAACACCATCTTGCTGAGCAAAAACCCCAAATCATGTTTTTCAAAGATATTTTAGAGCTGATTATTTTCAAAATCTGATTACACCATTCATCTAACTTGTTAGAATATCTGTACTTAACTGGGCTGCTGCCAGATTCAAATGGCATCAGTAATCTCTGTGTTTTACATTAATATAATTGAAGACAGTTACCTTAAAGCTCCTTATTAAAGCTGTTAGTCCTCTAAGGCCTGAGCCAAAGCTCGCTGGAGTCACTGGAGCCAGTGGGAGTCTTTTCACTGACTTCACTGGGCTTTGGATCAGGCCCTTAAAAATGAGTTATTAGATGAGATCGTGAGGCCTGATTCTTTCCCCTTGAAAGTAGAGGACAAAACTCCCATTGACTTCAGTGGGAGCAGGATTGGGTTCTTGACTCCCCTTTATGGAAGATGGTGGAACAAGAGAAAAGTACCTTAAAAGATTTCCTCTGGTTAAGCTGTGCTCCGGGGACTGCACGCCGTATATACTGAGGCTCAGCCTTTTTGCAGTCTCTGTTTTTCCTTCAGTGATAGTGCATTCTTTTTGTCGAACTGGAGATACTCCGTACTTTTCCTCTAGACACCTCAGTGGCACGGTCCTGTTGATAGGCTGAAAAATAATTGCTCCACTCTGCTTTGATACTGGCCTGCGATTCCCCACATAACATCTCACTAACCCAGGGATGCTGTCGAAACTTTCAAGTTCGAACTGATACTGAATGCGGCAGTAGGCTTCATTGAGTCTGAGGACTGTTCTGTTGATTTTGAAATGTTGAGAGATGTTTTTCCACTGACAGGTAAGAACAAAGTTTCCAGGACTGGAGAGAGAATCCCTAATCAGGAAATCTCCATCTCTCTGAACTAAGCTTTCTGCCACCTTAGAGAGAAAACATACAAAAACAAAACCCCACATTCGGAGTCAGAAGGGGAATACTCAGCCTTGGCTAGTATTACATCAGTAGAATCCTGTTATTTAATCCTAAATGTGAGCACAGGTTTAAAACCAGAAAAGACAGGACAGAGGAAAAGCGTGGGGCAGAATGTTGCCCTCTCTAATTCTGGCTCCTTCTAAAATCCAGAGGCCATTTCACAGACTTTCTACAATAGGAGTCTGTGAGGACCTTCTAGGACAGGGCCAGAGAATGCAGTCCACGTGTTTGTGTGCATATTTCCCCAATTTGTCAAAAGAAACTCATCTGTGAAGGGGAATGAAGTTACTCAGGCTGGGTCTACACTACCCGCCTGAATCGGCAGGTAGAAATCGACCTCTCGGGGATCGATTTATCGCGTCCCATCGGGACACGACAATCGATCCCCGAATTGACGCTCTTACTCCACCAGCGGAGGTGGGAGTAAGCGCCGTCGACGGGAAGCCGCAGAGGTCGATTTTGCCGCCGTCCTCACAGCGGGGTAAGTCGGCTGCGATACGTCGAATTCCGCTACGCTATTCACGTAGCTGAATTTGTGTATCTTAAATCGACTGCCCCCTGTAGTGTAGATGTAGCCTCAGAATACTGGAGTACATAACACAACTTTTGCTCTCATACACACACACAATTACACAATTTTAGAGGACATTGTTGCAGGCAACCAGAATTTGTCTTTTAGTTATTACTTCCAGTTACTTCATGAGAGACAAAGAGCTATTCCTAAAATGGGTTTCACATATTCTTCTCTTTGTTTCGCAGTATGCACATAAAAGCTGAAAAAACCCTGTTTCTTTCTGAACCAAGCTGGCCCTTCCCATTTGACAGACATTAATTCACTAATTTTCAAACCACAGAGCTGCCTGCTTCTGCCTGCTCTGCCTGATTTTCAGCATCTGCTGATGGCCCCAGGACAGCTCATACCTGCGAGAACAGCGTTTGACAGGTGCACGTTGATGATGAGCCAGCAGGGGGAGCTCGTGATGTTTTTGGCATAGAAGACCAAAATAAAAAGATAGCGACTCCAAATAACTATTAATTCTTATTTCTACTATTACTACTAGTATGCTCTTTTATAATTTCAAACTCAAGAAAGGTAGAAGATTGGAACATTTTTCAATTCTGGATAATCATACCAATCTAAATTCAGGCCAACAGCTGAACAACAATATTAGGGGACAGAGTGTAGCTCTGGTCTATAGCACAGAGGAGTATTCTTACCTCTCTTCACTGGATGGTTTTTCGTTTGTTAAAGTATAAGAAAAAGCGGATTTCTTCCCTCAGTCTCATTTCTCACCAAGGCATATTAAGTAAACAATATCAGACACCACTTTTCTCTCACACTGGAAGGCATTCCGGTTCTATTGAATTGGGGACCTCATGCAGACTGTATGTAACACTCCAGTGTTAACCTGTCTGTGTCTGTATATGAAAGCCCATAGCTTTGCCTGGGAAGGGAAGATCCAGGAGGGACATACCTGCCGAGGAATGCGTCCATGGTACCAAGCATGGCTACGTAAGTCTTCGCTGCTCAACAGCAGCTCTTCCTCTAACTCTTTCTTCAGCTTTTCCGGGGTGTTGTCCATAACCTGCCTCTCCCTAGAAAACTGCAATAAAGATTAAAAGGTTTGACTCTGCCAGGTTTAGTGATTAACATTTTATATCCCTCAGAACTTTCATCCCATATGTCACATACTCTGCACTAGCCACTGGAACATGCCGGATGCGCCGTTTAAAAAGCTGACCTGCCTTTGATCTCTAATCTGTATTTACAAGAACTAGTGTCAGGTGCGTAATGACGACACACTGTGCTGAGTGCAGAATAACTGGCCCATCTGTGCATCAAGAGATAACAGGCACCTACTGAGCCACTTCAGTAATTGCATCGTCCCAGTCAGAATTCCAGGTACGATGAGAAGCAGAGATGGGTCCAAAGCTGCCGCCCCAAGACTTCGCAGTTTAATTCAGATCTGAACTTTGCTCTTTTGCCCCATTCTAAGAAAGAATATCCTAAACTATCAGGATAGATATAGGGTGGACAATTCAGTATTTACGCTGCATGTGAAATATCTGCCTTATTAAAGGCAATTTTCCCTTCAAACACTTAATTCTAAGTAGAAGTACAGACTCATTGAACCCTGCATCTTCCGGCAATTCTCCTTATTCCTTCCTGAAGAGAGCAAAAATCTTAGCTCCCATTAGGGCACCTCCCTACAATGTGTAAGGTCTTCTGGGGGATTCCTCCACCTCTGTAATATACCAACCATAAGATCTTCTGTGGGATTTCTCCCCCTTTCAGCAAGCACAGGATATTCAGGGGATTGCCATGTCCCTCTATTCCCAAATGATGTACCACTTCCATCTGGGGCCCTTAGTCCTTCTCTGGAGTGTGACTAGGGGGACCAGATGCCCCGATAAAATCGGGATTGTCCCGATATTTAACCCTTTGTCCCGCATCCCAATCGATGTACAATCAGGACCCCATTTGTCCCGATATTCAGATGTCACGTTATTGATTTGAACTGGGACCATATAGAACATGGTTGCAACCAAAGTCCTGTAGTGGCACCAAATCTTGCATAAAGGGGGTCAAATGAGGTGTCTAAGACAAGGTTATGGTTTGCTGGTTATAATTATTCTGTCTATATGTGTGTATCAATTTTGTAGTTGAAGTTATGAATATTGGCTCTATACTGTCTGTATTTCAAACCTATGCTATGTTTCTGGGAGACATCCCAGACAAATTGGTGTTAGCTCTGCCTAGCCTGCTTGATTGTCCATTAAGGACCATCAGCTATACAGTTGACCCATGGAGAGAAGGCAGATACGCCTTATAACTCAGCAAAGTATGCAGGAACTTGCCCATGTGACTCCAGACTCCATTTTGCTGTAATTTTCCACAGTAAGAACAAAGAAGTGTTCTTACACCTGGAAAAGACTATAAAAGGCTGATGCCTCTCCTCCATTTTGTCTTCAATCCTGCTTCATACCTCTGGAGGGACTTTGCTACAAACTGAAGCTCTACACAAAGGACTGATAACCCATCCCAGCTGGGGATGTATTCCAGAGACTTGATTTTGAACCTGCAGTTTATTTCATCACTGCTACAAGCCTGAACTAAGAACTTTGCCATTACTGTATGTAATTGATTCCATTTAACCAATTCTAGCTCTCATCTATATCTTTTTCCTTTTATGAATAAACCTTTAGATTTTAGAGTCTAAAGGATTGACAACAGCATGATTTGTGGGTAAGATCTAATTTGTATATTGACCTGGGTCTGGGGCTTGATCCTTTGGGATCAGGAGAATCCTTTTTCTTTTACTGGGGTATTGGTTTTCATAACCATTTGTCCCCATAACGAGTGGCACTGGTGGTGATACTGGGAAACTGGAGTGTCTAAGGGAATTGCTTTTATGACTTGTGGTTAGTCAGTGGGGGAGACCAAAGTCTTCACTGTCTGGCTGGTTTGGTTTGCCTTAGAGGTAGAAAAACCCCAGCCTTGGGCTGTAACTGCCCTGTTTTAGCAATTTGTCCTGAATTGGCACTCTCAGTTGGGTCCCGCCAGAACCGCATTGTTACATCAGGTAAGGAGGCGAGCGGGAGGGGTGAGTAGGCGAGTGGCGGGAAGGGGGGTGAAGAGGCCAGCAGTGGGCGGGGGTGTGTGAGGAGGCGGGCGGTGAGCCAGCGGCGGGCGGAGGGGGGGATGTGAGGAGGCGAGTGGCGAGCCAGCAGCGCGGGGGGTTAGGAGGAGAGAAGCAAGCCAGCAGTGGGGGTGTGTGTGAGGAGGTGAGCGGCGAGCCAGCGGCGGGTGGGGAGGGCTAGTGGGGGAGTGAGGCGGCGAGCGGGGAGCAACCGGCAGGCGGGGGGGGGTTAGCGGGGGAGTGAGGTGGTGAGTGGGGAGCCAGCAGCGAGCGGGGGGGGCTAGCGGGGGAGGGAGGCGGCGAGTAGGGAGCCAGCAGCGAGGGGGGTTCT